>NC_045803.1:21187926-21475426 GCF_009873245.2 Balaenoptera musculus | reverse complement strand
GTGGCGTGTCTCAGGAGGGATGCACGGGGAGAGACTGCACACAGCCGCCCGAGATTTCCCCAGGAGCCCGGCCACAGCCTGTACAGAGCAGGGGAAGCCTTACTGTGGGGCAAGGGCACACTTATTTGCAAGCCCTGCAGGTCCCAGGGAAGGGCCCCATGTCATTCTTAAGCTGAGATGGAATTGGTTTCTTGCCTGTCACTCTGGCCTGGTGTGGCCTGGGGCCAATGGCCAATTTGCAGGCCAGAGTCCCCAGAGAGAAAGGCCATGTGTGTGGGTGTGGGGGGCCTGGGGGGGGTGTACATTGCCAATGCTTTAGGCTCTTGGGAGGGCAGTCTGGGTGGGCCTGCTGGGGAAGAGGAGGGACACAGGAGAGATTTGGGGCAGAAAAAGGAGGACCCCATAGACCCCCAGGTCTATTCTCTTCACAGCCCCCCACGCCTCCCAATATGAGTGTCCTTTGGGGCCCACTGAAAGCTTCCTTCCTCCTGGGGTCCAGTCGGCAGCTCCCAGCAGCGGGCAGTGTTTATCGGAGGGATGCCACCTTTGCACGTCCAGAGGCCCCTCCTTCAGGAGAGAGGCAGGCGCAGCACAGGGAGTGGAAGCGAGCCTGGGGACGAGGCCGTGGGCCCCACTCTGCCAGTGGGAGCTCTGCCATTCTGGGGACGTCCGTCATCTCTCTCTTCACCCACTGAAAGGTACAGCCACCGTAGCCAGCATGTCTCTCTGCCGTGGTTTGGGGCATGTGACAAGACAGAGGCATTGGGACTTGACCAACTGGAAGGGCTTCCGTCTTGGATGCTGAGGGACTCGCCTGGGATGAGGCAGGACACTGCCTGGACAGCTCCCGGTCTTGGGAGACCCTCGCAGTCCTGAGACAGAAGCGGCTCAGCTCCTCAAACAGCCCCTACTCTCCTTCCCCTAACTGCCCTGAAGGTCTAGAGCAACAGTGAAGAATCACGTCCCCACGCTTTTCATTGTCTCTCATTTTTACCTGAATGGCTTCTGCTGTGCCAGCCACACAAGACTCTCCCTTCACTTGGAGCACCCAGGGACCCCAGCTCTGGATCGATGCATTTTCTGGGAAGGTGAATCCTCCCGACCCTCTACTTCCTCCTTTCCTCTCCTCCCTGCAGTGGGGCAGGGAGCAGGGGCACCAGGGCTGGCTACACCTGTATAGTCCTCGGGAGGGAGGCCTGCGTTTGCCCTGCAGCGCTGTGTGTGCGTGCCGTGGGGAGACTAAAAAGTCGACAAGGCGGGTCTGCTCCCTCCTCCCTCGCCCTGTCCTGTGACACTTCGGCACCTGCCCTGGTCTGAGGGCCCTGCACTGAGTCAGAAGGAGAGGCAGTTCTTCCAGGCTGTGTGGCAGTGCAGTTCACCAGACCCCTTGGTTGTAAGTGACAGAAATCCAAGTAAAGTGGAATGAATTAAAAAGGGAATGTTGGAGTCCTGGCACTGGAAAGCTGAGGTATAGACTTAACTTCAGACATCGTTGGATCAAAGATGCCTCCAGGATTCTTTCTCTCCCCACCTTTCAGCTCTGCCTTCCTCCATGCTGGCTTCTTCCTCGGGCAGCAAAGACAATGCCACACTATTAACATCCTCCAGCTCAGTGGCCTCAGCAGAAAAGCTGCTTCCCACTTGTGCCAGGAACAATCCTGGCATCTCACTGGCCAGACTCAGGGCACATGCCTGTTGCTGAGCCAATCGCTGTGCACAGGGTGATGGCCTAGGTTGGCTGGTCAGGTCTGAGCCCCATGCCTCCATCCTGGTGCCTGGTAGACAGTGGGGTGGGGATGGGGTTCAGGCTGGTCCGGACCATAGGACTGAGAATGTGGGAAGAAGAGACTTCCTAATGGGAGAACTAGGAGCTGTGACCAGAGCTAGAAATGGATCTCAGCCACTGACCTTGGACAAGTCCCATCACCCCTCCCTGCCTCAGCGGTGAAAGAATTGGTCTGCAAGAGCACCCCAGAGATTCCGTTGTTAACAGCTGTTGTCTTACTTTGCCCCTGGGGAGCTGCGGACTGGACAACGCTTGTCTGAGTATCACATCTCCCCTTCTCCGCGCCTGTGGCATCTCCCCCTGCCCCACCCCCCAGCAATGTCCAAAGCCTGCCATTCCCATCTCCACACTGCCCGGAAAGTTCCCAGCCCCTGCCTGCTCAGGACTTTCCCAGACCTCCACTGAATGACAGGAAAGGTATTACTCCTGCTGGGCCCTGGAAGTTTGGAGGCCTAAGTGGGAGTGTGTGTGGGAAGAGGGATGACTCCTCTTCTGGAAAAACCAGACCAGGCAGCTGCAAGGTACTCCTGCCCCCACACTTCTTCTCAGGAAAAGTGAAATAATTTGAGGGTTTGGAAGCTGGTCGGGCATAAAGGTCATCTTCCCCTTCCCTCATTTGTAAGTGAGAACGCTGAGGCCCAGAGAGGTTAAGGAATTCATCAGGGACACCCAGCAGGCTGCTGCAGAGTTGGGACTGGAGCCCTGGTTCACCTCCTCAGGGGTCTTTGAAAGATGCCCCACGACAGGCTGCTTTTCCCCAAATACTTCCTTCTTCCCCACACTAGCTCTTGTGTTGTAAACTTGACCTGCCACATCTCCCACGCGCACCCATGGGTTCATCCCCCGGTCTGCACTCTCACTGCCTGCGTGGAGACCCAGTGATGCACGCTTAAGACTGGGGCGGGAGAGAGCAGCCCCTGAAGGCTCCTGCCCACAATAGCCTCTGTCCTTGCAGCCAAGCGTGGTCACAGACCCCAGTCCTGGATGGACTGCCCCCAGCCCTGGGGAAAGGAGAGCGGGAGGCAAGGCCTCCTGCCCAGGTGAACAGCCCCTCTTCTTTTGGAAGAACCAAAGAGAGCAGTGACAACCATCACTAAATTATCCGAGGATTTCTATGCTCCATAAATTGTCTTCTTTCTGAGAGGAAAAGAAAAGTCTTCTGCAAATAGGATTTTAGGGTAGATTTCAGGAGAATGGGATGGGAAGGGCCTTTCTCTAACTTTTAACTAGTGTGAACCAGGCGCCTGCCTTGACCGGCCACCACGGCTTTCCGAGCCCATGTGCTCATCGCCAGGCTTCCCCCTACACAGCGGGCCTCACCTCCTCTTCCGGCTCCTCCTGGTTTTCAGGCATCATGCTTACCATTGCTGAGCCCGGCTCAGAGCCAGGTGCTGGGCTGCCGCCCTGAGGGTTGGATGTGACCGTATGAACTTGAATTGGTCAGGGTCCTCCAGGGAACCTTGTTCTCCCTTCCTCCACCTTTTTGTTCTCTTCAGGCCCTCAATGGGTGCAATGACGTCCATCCACCTTGGGGAGGGCCATCTGTTTTACTCAGTCTACCCATTCAAATGCTAACCTCTTCCAGAAACAACCTCCCAGATACACCCAGAAACAAGGTTTAACCAGATATCTGGGCATCTTGTGGCCCAGGCTGGTTGACAAATAAAACTAACCATCACACTCCTGTTCACAGGTTAGGAAGCTGAAACTCCAAGTGCGTACAGCAATTGTCCAAGGTTTCTCAGGCAGTAAGTGGCAGAGCGGGTCTGGTCCCCAGTCACCTGGCTCCCAGGCTCCTGCCCTTAAGCACTGTGCCCCCTGGGAAAGAATATTCACCTTTGACAGAGCGGGAGTCTAGGCCCCCCCATGCTCTCAGCAAGCCCAGGACAAACATGGGGTCCCTTTGCCCCTACCCTGTGTGCCTTGCTTGGGTGATGATTTATTTTTAACCCAGAGCAAATCCAGGGAGCCGGCCACCATGTCAGATGCATCAGTCAGATGCTTTTCTTTTTCCAAGAGAGAAGTCTAACTCAGCATCTACAGCCAGATCCGGGACATGTTGTCCAAGGTCTGGACTTCATGCTGATGGCATCTGAATGACAGAGCTGCTTCCTTTACTCTCTCCTTCCTGTGCTGAAAGTGGACTTGCTTTCAGGTCAGTATCCCTGGACTGCTTCTCCATCCACTGGCTGATGCTGTCAGTTACATTGGCCAGGGAGTCCCATGACACCCACATCTTCCTCCCTCCCTCTGCCCTCTCTCCCTCCTTCCCTCCTTCCCTTCTTCCCTTCCTTCTTCCTTCTCTTCTCTAACATTATCCTTGTAACTGCAAAAGTCAAATATTATTTTGTGTCACAAATTCACTTGCTGTGCATCCTTCTGTCCATCCATCCATTCATCCTTCCTTTCATTTTTTCTTTTAATGAGTATTTATTTCAATCACTGTCCCCATGAGAGCAAAGATCACGTGATTCCCAGGGTCTGTGTTAGCCACCCTGTCCGCAGCCCTTCTTTACGGTTCACTTGTATGTACCATTTCTTTGGCACATGAACAGACCCAGTAGGTCAGGAATGGCCTCTCTGTGAGCTGTCTTTCTCATGTGTGGTGATGATAGAGCTTTTCCTTTCCCCAGTCACTGTGGGTGAATGCCTCTGGGCTGTCACTCTCTGGATACCTGTGGCCCTGTCTGATCTTGAGCAAAGTTACAAGTTTCCCCAAAAAATTGATTTGTCTGAGGAGAAGAACCAAGGACAGAAAATTGAGTCTCATCGTGGAGTCCATATGCAGATTTTGCGTTGAAATGCAAATCCTTCATTTCAAAAGGTCGGCTGGACTGGTACTTAAAAAAAGAATTGCAGCTGGTTTCGAATAGGGCACCGGAAACAAAAAAGTCCCATCCAAGAATATTCTTTGGCCCTGTGCCCACGGCTTCTTCTGATGGTGACTCGGCTACATTATCGTTCCCTTCCAGCTCCTGCCGCTTAGTTTAGCGCACTTGAATATAGATGGTCAGACAGATGGACAGACTGACAGGTGGCCTCTTCACCTAAGCAGACTTTCCTGGTGTGTGGCCGCCTCAGAGTGGAGCCAGCAGCTCTTCCCCAGACCCGCTCACAATTCCCAATCCCCGGCCCGGTCAGCCGGACCTCAGGCCACGGCCCATTTCTGGACAACCTAGTGGCCAAGCCTTGGACAGAAATGAGTTTCCCCTCCCCCACCTCATCCTCTGCCTCCACCAATTCTGCTGGACCCAACAAAGGCCTTCTCCATCTCTCCGAGGCCACACCTGACACGACCCCACGGTCCAGTGCCTTCCACCCCCTGAGCATTGGATTTCTGCGTATGTCTCCTTGGCCTTCTGAGGATCCCCAGCGCCTGGACCTGCCTGGTTAGTGGTGGAGGCAGGAGAGACAGTGAGGTCACTGCGCATGCTCGTGTGCTTATTTACTTCTCTACACCCATCTGGCTCCAAAAGCATTTAACATGGATAACAAAAATATATACGGCACAATATGATTAAGATCAAGGCAAGGGGAAATAAGGCGCGAACAGTAAGCTGAGACCAGGGGTCCCGTCAAGGTAGAAACGTGTGCTTTACAAGGTTGGGGGGTCTCCATTTAGTAATCTCAACTACAAATGCCCGAATTTTCTGTAAAATAGGAAGAACTGACTCATTACAAACATACTGTTTTGCTTTTGAAAAGGATTTTGTCTGAGGTATTTTTAAAGGATGTCTCCTCAAGTGCACGAGATTTGGTTTACAACAACTTCCCTCACACAGAGCCTGTAAGAAGTAGCCCCTAGGTAAAGAGTGGCCCGTCGTCGGTGCCCATGCCTGGCCCTGGGCACCGGGTGCCACCTGGGGAGCTGCTTTTCTTTTCCTGGCTTTCCTAAGCAAGTCAGGGAGTGGATATTACTCAGCTCTTTCCAGGTGTCCTGGCCCAAGGGAGGCGCCCTGGGAGAAGGGGGCACTGAAGATTGGAGCGTGGCCCCTCACAGAAGAGTGAGTGGTGAAGTGGCTAGCGGAGAGGGAGTTCAAGGTCGCGTGGGCTTCCTCCAAAGAGCTGGGGTCGCACATATGTCTTCAACTCCTTATGTGCCTGTTCATCTCTCAGAGTCCTCTTTTATTTAAAAAAATCCATTTGTACGGTCTCTTTATATATTAGGGTATTAACCCAATATCTGACGTTTGTCAATTATCTATCTTGTAAATATTTTTCTATTCTGCAATTTTAATTTTGCTAATACACATCTTAATTTTATGTCAGGCTCTGCTCTATGCTCTGGGATTAAACGATGAGCCAAGAGTAATATAATCCCTGTACTCCCGCCTCAGGAGGGAAGAGGAAACATGAGTCAATCAATCGCAGAAATAAAGGACAGTCACCACTGCCTGAAGTCCTGAAAGAGGGCACACAGAGCCTCTAGAGACCAAGTAAGGGGCTGTCCCTGAGGAGCTGAAGGGCTCTGCAGGTGACAGTGAGCAGAGGTCCTTGCAAGAGAGGGGACATAGGGTAGGGGAAAGGTGGAAGATGGCTGAGGTGAGGGGACGAGGTGTCAGGGCCAAGTCATGTGCCCTGGAGGGGACCACCTGGCGTTTCATGAGGAGACCTGTGAAAGGTGTTCAGTGGGCACCCACACAATCTGTCTTAGGTTTGAAGAGGTGTCTAGGTGGGTGGATGTGGAGAGAGTGAAACAGAGAGAGGACCAAGAGGCACCAGAGAGGGGGAAGGAGGCCAAGGTGGGGAGGGAAGGGTTTAGCTGGGTAAGCAGCCCTGGGGGCCTGAGCAGCAGGGGCAGAGATTTGAGGGGAGGGGCTGAGCAGGAGCGCTTGGTCAAGGGTGAAAGGCAGACCCAACTTCCGGGGTGTGGCTCACTAGAGAGGGTGTGGCTTAGTGGGAGGGCGTGGCCAAACGCGGAGTGCGAGGCTGAGCGTGTAGGACACTCCGAGCGTGGAGAGCCTGGCTAAGCATGGACGGTACACACTTTGCATGGGCAGCCTCAGTTCAGGAGGGACAACGTGGACCCCTAAAGTCTCCAGAGAGGGTGCTGTCCGCGGCCAGCACCATGTCACCACTCCCTGGGTCTGCAGTGGCGACCCTCTTCTGGGGCCTACCTGACCTTGCATTCAGGAGACCCTCACTACCCCGTGTGGAATCTGTTATTGTGTAGCCCTGGGCCCCCCACGGGCAGCCTCTGAGAGGGCCAGCCAGAAAGATGATGATGTCCCCAGCAGGCCACACGTCCCGCCTGTCCCCCCACGTTCTTTGTGACCGGAATTCCACTTGGAGACAGAAAAGAAAAGAAAAGTGGGATTTTGTTTTTGTTTTTATTTTTCCGTCAGCTTCCCCTGTGAGCACCTCCGCTGGTGATTACAGCTCGAACCTCTTGGCTCCGGCCAGGGCTCCCTGGCTGAATCACCATCAAGAGCGCATGTGCGCTCCAAACCAAAAGATGTGTGTTTCTGATTTCTGACAGCAACGTTGTTTAATTTATGTCATCTTACGCCCTCCCGCTTCTTGCTGCTTCCTCTTCCCTCCCCTTTGCCTCTCCTCCTCTTTCTTTCTATGTCAGGGTGATTTGAAAAAAAAAATCCCAGAATATGGCAAGAGGCATCTAACAAGGGGAGAGAGAATTAAGACAAATTAATTCCAGCAAAATAAGAGGAATTAGGCTTAATTTAAGCAGGTAACAGAAAAGAACCGAGCCAGTCTTTTCCCTTTCCCAGCAGTGAGCTCGCATCAGCTCTTTTTTGCCAACAGGAGAGGCAACATGGCTGCCTGAGTTTGGAGCGGACCTCCTTCCCCATCCTCACGTTCTCCTGGACTTGGATTATGGGTTGGCAAGTTGCTGACCGTGGTTGAATTTTATCATTAGTAAGGTTCAGTGCTAACCTCCTCCCCTTATTTCCTTCCCATTTAAAGTTTCAAGGATAATAAATTCTTTTGATTTAGCAATTATTGGAGTATAGAATTAGTCAAACGCTGGCTTTGAGAACAAAGTAGGATGGGGACCGGGTGGGCTTTTGCCGAGATGCCACAAATACTCACAGGCTTGCTGCTGAAAGATTTGGGGAAAATGGTGCTTTGTTAAGTCTGAAATTGGATGGGTTTTAATTTAAGAGCATCGCTCCAACCCTCACCTCTCTCTCTGAGCAGAAAAATAGTTATGTCTGTGGGTGACACATTCCTAAAGTAAACTATGCTAAACCACTGGGCTGAAATACATTATATTGACTTGTCTGGGGCTGTGCTTTTCCGAGTACAACACTGAGTCGGCTAGTAATAAAAATAAATAAGAATTATATATCATTTCATTCATTTTTTGTATTACACTTGCAAAATGCATAAGGATACAACAGTGTGTTGCAATATAGTTTTAGAAAATACAATGATAAAATTAATCCTTGATACAGAATGATGTATGTGGGTGGATTAAAGCAGAAATCAGAGGAGCAGCAGGTGCTCTGAAGGTGTTTCCAGGCCAGGTGCTAGACTGAAGTTCAGATTCTTTCTCTGTGGGTTGGTGGAGGCCAGAACAGGCCTGTGGTACCACCTGACTAGGAGAAGGCCCTCCTCTGCCCCAGGGTTGCCAGAGGAGCTGGACCCACCTGTGGATGGGTTGCCCTCCCTTGGACCCCACTGTGGAGAGAGATGGCCAGAGTGTCCCTGCCCACTAGGCACTGGAGAAGCAGGACAAGCCAAGCAGGACAAGTGTTTGCTTCATTTATGTCACAGCATGAGCTGGAATGGCTACAGTGAAATGTAGACAAGGGGACCTGGTCCTGGGATCCTCAGGTTTTCCTAAAGTCCCTACCACAAACACACTGGCCATTCACCTGCCAGTCTCTGGGCTACTGGGGTGGGGAACACCCAACTGTCCCTGGGAGCTACAAGGTAGGAGGACTTCCCTAGGGAATCCTGGTCTTCTAGTCTGGGTGGGCAGTGGGTGCAGGAAGATCCCCCCAGGCCAACCCTGTGATGTCTGGCTTTGGCATATTCCCCTGGCACCCTTCCTAGTGCCTGTCACCCCCAAAAGCGTGTGTACACATGCCAGTGCTCACACCACGTGGACAAAGGCACAAATGAAGACACACGTGGGGGGACACATACACGTGGAGGTATACCCTCACACATATAGAGGCACACGCGTGTGTGTGCATGCACAGAGACACACACACACAGGAGACCCATCCCATCCCGTCCCAGGGTTCCTCCCAGGTGGGACATCCTTTCCTTCCCAGCTACAGCAACAAGGATCCCAGTGCAGTCCCCACCATCCCCTCTGGCCTGGACCCCGCCCCAGCCCCTGCACCTCCTCAGCATCTCCAGCTTCCCTGGCCCTCATGCACTCTCTCCAGAGTGGGCCCCTCTGTGGAGTCCCATGGCCCTCACCTCACCTCCTCAGCTCCTGTGAAGACTGCCATGACCTCTGGCCTCCCGCACCCCATTTCTTACACACTCTCCTTGAAGCTGCTGGCCTCACTGGTCTCTCTATGGCTGCTTGAGGACCTGTGTCTGGGACCCTGTCACCTCCTCCTTAGTGATGCCCATGCTCCCCTCAGGGGTCCGTCTGGGTGCTGCTCCTCCACCCCGACAGCTGCCCTGTCAGCAGCAGCTGCGGTCACCTGCCTTCCTTCACCTGGGTGACTATTTGATTATGTCTGTCCCCCCTCCAGCTGTCGGCTCTGGGAGTCTGGAGCTTGGGGATCCTGGGAACCCTTTCTGCAGCTCTCCCACTGTATGCCCTGCAGAGATAGAGCCTGGCTGGGACAGGGGGGAGGGAGGAGGGCGGGGGAGAGCGCAGTATCTCAGGCTGGTGGGGGCCCTGGGAGAGGCCCCAGGACACAGGGCGTCAAGGAGGCCCTTTGATCTCATTCTGCACATTAGTAGATTGTCGCCTGCTTACCTCTGCACAGCCCAGGATGGCCGCCTGTGCTGCAGACAGAGCAGAGGTAGAGACGGAAGCTGTCCCACATGCTGGCCTGGAGGCGCTGCCAGGCAGCACCTTCTCAGTGACTTTGGTGGCCTCAGGTTGGGGACAGGGCCTGGAGGCCTTCTCACCCTCTCCAGCCTAGAGACCTGTGCCTGAGAGCACATTGAGCTTCCCAGGCCCCTCCTCCAGCAGCCCTCCCCAGACCAGGTCCCGCCTGCCACACCTGCAGCGCTCTCAGGCCAACCTTCAGGGCACCAGGATCCCAGTTTGGCAATCACGTGCTTTTTTTAAAAATCTTTTTTAAAATTGAAGTATAGTTAATTTACAATGTTGTGTTAGTTTCAGGTGTACAGCGAAGTTATTCAGTTTTATATATATATATATATTCTTTTTTCATATTCTTTTCCATTCTGGTTTGTCACAGGATGCTGAATATAGTTCCCTGTGTGCTATACAGTAGGACCTTGTTGTTTATCCATTCTATATATAATAGTTTGCATCTGCCAATCCCAAACTCCCAATCTTTCCTTCTCCTGCACCCACCTCCCTCTTGGCAACCACAAGTCTGTTCTCTATGTCTGTGAGTCTGTTTCTGTTTCGTAGATAGGTTCATTTGTGTCATATTTTAGATTCCACATATAAGTGATATCATATGATATTTGTCTTTCTCTTTCTGACTTACTTCACTTAGTATGATAATCTCTAGGTCCATCTGTGTTGCTGCAAATGGCATTATTTCATTCTTTTTTATGGCTGAGTAATATTCCATTGTGTATACATATATATCTCACATCTTCTTTATCCATTCCATTCCTTTATCCATTTAGGTTGCTTCCATGTCTTGGCTGTTGTAAATAGTGCTGCTATGAAAATTGGGGTGCAAGTATGTTATTGAATGAATTATGGTTTTCTCCAGATATATGCCCAGGAGTGGGATTGCAGGATCATATGGTAACTCTATTTTTAATTTTTTGAGGAACCCCCATACTGTTCTCCACAGTGGGTGCACCAATTTACATTGCCACCAACAAGAGGATTCCTTTTTCTCCACACCCTCTCCAGCATTTATTAACAATCATGTGTTTATTTGACGAGGCTGTGGGCTTTTCAAGAACATAGCCTCCACTGATTTGGTCAGCTCACCACTGAGCCTGGCTTACCATATGCACTCATTAAAAACCACTGATTCAACTAATGAATATGAGAAAGGTGTGCATGTAGGTGTAATTGTGATCGTGCATACAAACCTGTGAGTGAGTATGTGAGCGCGTGTGCACATTTGTGTGCAGGTGTGAGTCTGGGTATGTGGGTACAGTAAGTATGTGTGCACATGGGAACGTGTGCATGCATGGGTGTGTGTGGGTACAGTATGTGTATACACATGTGAGGGTGCATGTGTGTGTGCATCTGTGTGGGGGTATTATGCAAGGAAAGTGTCCCCCCCAAATTCTTACACTGAAGCCCTAACCCACAATGTGAGTGCATTAGAAGGTAGGCTTTTGGGAAGTTATTATGTTTGGATGAGGTCATGAGGGTGGAGCCTCATGCAGTGCCCTTACAAGAAGAGGAGGGGACACGGGACCTTCCTGCTTCTGCTATGCGAGGACATGGCGGGCCCAGAAGTGAGACCTCACCAGGAACTGAATCAGCCAGCGCCTTGGTCTCAGCCTTCCCGGCCTCCAGACCTGTGAGAAATAAATGTCTGCTGTTTAATCTCTGCAGTGTGTGGTATTTTGTTACAGCAGCCCGAGCGGACTAAGAAAGTGGCTACAGTGCATATGTGCATATATGTGTGTGTGTGTGTGTGTGTGTGCAGCTGTGTGAGTGCTGTGCATGAGTGTGCATGCTGAGAGTGTCCCCAGGGCCTGGGGGTGTTCCCTCAGTGCTCTGAATACAGGCCCCTCCTCTGTGGAGCTCACAGGGGTCTCTGAACACAACCCTGAGCACATTCCCAGCGTGTGGCCAGTGAGGCCCCAGGGTTTTCCATCCTCAGTTCTCCAACCAAAGCTGTCCATCCCGGCTTGCCGCTGGTTTCTCGTCAGCACATTCCCACAAAGCTCCTTCCTGTGTCACCCAAAGGGCTGGTCCTGGTGGGCACAGGCTGTGGTGTCCATGTCTGGGGCCCAGGTGTGTGGGGAGCTGTGGGGCCCACCAGAGTCTTTACTGGGGTAGCTGGGGAGACAACTATTCTTCCACTCATCAGTTATTGCTGCACTGGACGGGGTCCTGAGATGGAGAGAGGACCAGCCTTCCCAGCCTGCCCTCAGCATCCCTGAAGGAGAGGTGCTGGGGCCTCCCGGGAGGCAGGAGAGGCTGTTCTGAGTTCAGTCTAGGACCTGGAGGCAGACACCCTGATCAGCTCTGACAACTAAGCTGGCCCCAGGTATGTGCAGAGTGTGCCCTCGGGCAGCCAGAGGTGCCAGTGCGTCAGCGGCACGGTGTCTGGCTGCAGGCTGCCGCCTGTGGAAGAGGTGGTGCTGCCCTGTGGATGGGATGGAGCAGGAGAGGAGGAGCCTGCATGCCCAGAGCAGCCACGGCAGCTGAGGGTGGTGGAGGGCTCCTGAAACAGGCGCCAGGTGCAGCCAGCAACCCGCTGGGCACGGCGACCGGGACGTGGCAGGAGCGGGGAGCCCTGCATTCTCAGGAAGGGTGCACATGTGGCTACCAGACACACCCTTCCCCAAACCTGGGGCAATTAGGCTTCCAGGGGTAGGTGAGGCCCATCCTTTTGTTTTTAAGGAGCTCATGATGCTTATACTATGGAGGGTGGGGGAGGGGGAAATGGTGATAAGATCCATCAACATCTGTCTCCATACAAGGTAGAATCTGCTGTGTGCCACAAGAAGGGCACAGATAGGGTGCTGTGGGGATTGAGGGAGGGAGAGACTGTGTAATTTGCCCTCCTGGTGTGTGTCAGGTACTGTGCAGTTTCCCCTGACCTCTGTCACCTACATCCTTGATTTGTACAGGGATGACCTTCGGTAATGATCCCCGACCAGCATGTTTGTTTGAGCAGCCACACCTCCTGTTGCGCAGAGTGAAGCCTCAATCACATGGTGGTCTGGGAGTCCTCCTTAGGGACAGGCAGGATCCTGGTCATCTGTTGCCTTGGCTGTCACAGGACCCATCCTGGAAGGCCACATCTTTCTTGGAAGTGCCACCACCAGCCCAGACAGATCAGACCCCAGCCCTGCAATGCAACTTATTCAGGAACCACCATAGTAGCTCTGAGAGTCAATTGGAGCCAGATGTGCCGAAGGCCATGGGCAGGCTGTAGGACTGGGCCTGGAGGTGAGGACCACGAGGCCACGTCCCTCCCCTCCAGAAGTCATCGGCTGAGCTCCACGTGCCCGCAAGGACACTTTCTTTAAGGCCAAGCAGACGCTCGGGGAAACCACACTGTCACGACTCAATCTCTGAGAATGCCATAGCAATTTAAAAAAAGTATATGTACACTTTTTGCCACATCTTAGATGTCCTTCCGCCTACAGAAGCCGTCAAATAAAAATTAATTTTGCTTTAAAAAAAACCATGCTGCATATTTTTGACACTCAATGTCTGTTCATTTGCATGGGACACGTTCTTCCATAATGAATCATCGTAACGCTTAAATTAAACACAGTAAAAGAATGGTTAATGCCATAACACGCTGACAATTTAACCTGGCCAATATTTTTATTGCCTTGTACAATAAGCCTAACAGAGCACAACTTGCTTTTGACTGGTGGAAAATCGGTTATGAACCGCCAGGGAGCGGCCAATTTTTCAAAAGCAGCCATTCAGTCATACTATAGCCACTAAGACTTTTTTTTTTTCCCCATACACTATTGCTGTTATAATCTTCTGAGGATATTTTATCACAGCAATAACCTCCTCAAAATCAGTCTTTACTGCCGTTAATGACTGGCCAGCTGGAGCTATAACTGGCCTTGGCTTTGCCCCCAGCTATTAGCTAACAAACCAGTTGTTATCTGCAGGTAACAACTGATTTCTTGTGGAATTTTCTTGATGAAGTGCCTCACTGGATCAAAGTCATTTTTTCCCCTTTCTGACCAGCTTCATGCATCTCAGTGGGCAACTCGAGAGGTGGGAAGCTGGCGGCTCTCTAAGCAAGAGCCACGGGGTCTGGAGGGCAGCTTATTGCCACGCCCCCTGTGCGCGAAGGGAGGGCAGGGCTGGCATAGGCCACATCCTGGGTTTGCGAAGGGCCATCTTGACAGGGTGTGGGGTACAGAAGGAAGAAACTGCTCTGATGAACTGGCTAGACAGAGCGCAGGGCTGACCACCTGGGAGACGCTGAGGACATACCAGGCGGAGCCAGGCCAAGTGCCATCCCTGGGAATTTGGAGTGGAGGCAGACATGGGGCCAATTCGAGGTGCGAAAGAAGTCTATGGGATGGACGAGCACCTTGTGTTTGATAAATCTCCGCGTCTGGATTTATGCATCCTCGTTTCGTGTGTGTTTCACTTTTGATCACCCTTGTAAAATGTGAGCTTTTTAAACTAGTGATTTAAAGTTACGAAATGTTCATCTGTTTTACAGTGAACATATTTTTAAGGACAAGATTAGCAAATTTGGACCTTGGCACCAAAGCTAAATATGTTAAAACAAAGGATTATTGTTGTAATTAAATATCACAGGTTCACCTGAGTAAAATTCGGGGCGAGAATGTTGATATAGAATGCCCAGCTGAGGGGAGGCGGACTTCCAAAGGGACGGGCTGCACTCAGTGCCTGCGAGTCCTCCTGGCTTCTGGAGAGGGGAACCGGCTCCCTCTTCATGTATAATTGGGTTTTAATATTCCCAGTACTCAGCGTCAGGAGAAGTGGATGGGGTGCTGCGGCATTAGAGTAATGAGGAAACACTACAAAGTGATCACCTGTTTGTGGCAGCAGTTTGAAATTCTGCAGATTTATCAATGTTTACTGTAGGAGGCTAAGATTCGGTTCCTGAAATCACAGTGCTGATTACAGTAACTTTACGTATGCATCTTTACCAAGCAGGGCAAAACAAAAAATTAATGTTTTTAAAAGTGAAATAAGATTTTTCCAGCCTGGAGAGAAGACCAATTAAAATTACATCAAATTCTTAAATGAGTTTTAATTTGAGAGAGTGGAATTCTTTCAAGAATATGAGTTTTGCTAAATATTTGAAATCATTATATATCATGCTTATCTGAAGCCCAACTTGTTTAGAAATTAAATAACAAATTAAAAATGAGCACAGTATTCATTTTTTGAGTTATCTGATGGGTGACTCCCCCCGCCGGGCAAGGTGGAGTTTCTGGAAATGTGGAGGGTCACTGTGGGTAAGTTGAAAGGTAAACTAGGCTTCCTACAAATTCCCAGATTCAAACACTGCCACTGGACTAAAGCAATTCTGTGATTTTAAATCATTTTGAATTTCATAAACCCAACTCTTTAACCTTTTGTAAATGACAAAAAGTGCAACACATTCTTAACATTTCTGATCATTCTATACTATGTTGGCCCCATAACACTCATCTTTTCCAAATTTAAGCACTTAAAAAATGTGAAGTGCTCCAATAAATTTAAATTGGCATATGCTAATGCATATCAATGTGAAATGATTCAAACATTAGAGGCTGGAAGTGGTGAGTGAGGGCAAGCAAACCAGAGCATTCATTGTCACGGGATTGATTTTTAATGACTTTCTATTGATTCGGTGCCTTTTAAACCTGATGGTCTAAGGTTGGTCTTGCATATCTATCATGTGTATCCTTGGCCAACTCATGCTTCACAGTGAATATTGGTTGCTTTCCCCCTCTTGCCAAAGATACTCTCCTGAGGAGATGTAAGTCCTGGCTTGCATTGGGCCTTCCAGGGACAGGAACTGAATAGCTACCTGCTAGAAGGGCAGCTTATTGTTCAAGACTCTAGTGGTTGCAAGTGACAGCAACAAATTCAAGCCAAAAAGGGATTTACTAGCTCTCATAACTGAAAAGTCCAAGAGTAGATCAGGAGTGGCTGGATCCAGGGGCCTCTCCTCTCACTTTCCTCCCTCCCTTGTTCTCACTCTTGCTGCAGCTCTCTCCTATCTCTCTCTCTTATTCTCCTTCACTCTCTTTCACTCCACCTCTCCCTCCATTTCTGCTTTTCATTTGTGATGTCTTCAGGCAAGGCTCTCTGCACGTATAGCCCCTGACAGTTCCAGGCTCACATCTCACACTTCCAGGTCCATCAGAAAGAGACTCTCTTAGCAACATTCCAAAGGAGGCCCTGAATTGAGTCTCATTGATCAAGGTGGTTCATGGTCCCATTTCTGAGCCAGTCCATATGGTCAGGAGGATTCGGTGTTCTGATTGGTCTAATCTGGACCAAACCCACTCTTGCAAGCAAGAGTAGAATAAAATCCCAAACACCTGAATTGCGAGTGGGCAAGAGGTAAACATGAGTCCTGTTATGAGGCCTGGAGGTCCTGCCTGTCCTCCAAATGTTTTTGCCTCTCTCTCTTATGGGCAGTTGTAGGTTACATTTACTTGCTTCCTTGAAATCAGACATGCCATGTGATTTGCCTTAGCTAGGAAAATAGGAGAGGAAGTAACTCATGTTACTTCAGGGTGGAAACTTCAGGAGCTCCAAGCAGTGCATGCTCCTGCAGCCTGGGACCCAGAGTGCAAAGATGTGGAGCAGAGCCTTCAGCCAGTGTCCTCGTCAGCTTGGGTTGCTGTAACAACGATACCATAGACTGAGTGACTTAAATAACACACATTCATTTCTCACAGTTTTGGAGGTTAAGTACAAGATCAGGGTGCCTGCATGGGCAAGTTCTGGTAAGAGTCCCCTTCTTGCCTTCTTGACATGGCATAGAAAGAGAGAGTTTGGTCTCTTCATCCCCTTATATGGGAACAAATCCTATAATGGGGTTCCATCTGCGTGACCTCATTCAAACCCAACTACCTCTCAAATACTATCAGAGTTGGGATTAAGGCATCAACATATGAATTTTGAAAGAACACAAACATTCAGCCCATGGCAGTCAGCCAACCCATGATAGACATAGAAAGGGACATAAATATTGGTTATAAGAAACCATAAATATTTGGGGGCTGTTTATTGATGCAGCATAACCTAGGCTATCCTGAGTGATGTGGAAATCAGTAACAGAAATGAGGTCCTACTAAAACCCAAACCTGAGATATGTGGCCTTGATTTGCAGCGAGGAAATGATTATCAGAGGCTGGAAAGATGGTGAATGACATGATTGTATGGTAAAATGTTTGGCAAAACTATCACTTGAAGTAATTTAGGAGATAGGATATAAACTTACAGCTCTTGGGGAGAATTTGGAGGACAGAATGTTCACGGTGTGTATTAATTACTAAAGGCTAAGTTTAGCAAGGTAGTACCAGAAAAAAATTAATTTAAAAATAATTGTCTTGTTTGCAAGCAGGAATGGAAGGGAATACATCAGAGACTTGCAGGGTTGGAAGATACAGCTCCTTCTCAACCCCTAACAGTAAAAGATAAAATTGAGAAATACTTCAGTGACAAAGGCTGATTAAAACTCAGCTTCAAAGAAATATAAAATCAAGAGTATAGTTGTCACACCATCACTAAAACCTCTGAATAGATTAAAATATTTTGGAGTAAAAATTTCTCAGTTGAGGGTGTTCAGGTGGACAAAATTTGAGGGAAAAGAAAATTAAGATAAGACCCTCTCCCCAAAACTTGTTAGGTTCAAGGTATATATTATAAAACATAAGAACAGATAGAGATAGCTGGAGAAGGTATCCCTCCCTCCCTTATATTAAGAGATGAAAATCCACAAGTTCAATCCTCTCTTGAACCCATCAGAGAGCTGAGGATGAAGGACAACTAAATAACCCAAAATCTGGAGAGAGACAGGAGCTATTAGGGAGAAGAGGGCTATGACATTTGCTCACCTAGGGCAGAAGCCACCGGATATGGGCAAGAATTCATCTAGAGTAGTAGACAAATTGGTGGAGGCTGAATGTAGGCTGGTGGGACAATGTGACGTCTGTGGAGGCCACAGATACAGGAGCATGTGTGTACCTTCTTGCCAGATTTTTCTCCACAAATTCCACTAGACACTCACTGGGAAGACTGGGGAGAATCTAGGGGAACAAAACTCCATCTGTTCTGTTCGATCTCTCCTTTGGAACAAAAACCTTAATTCACAGGAGGAAGGCCATCAAAAACTGATGCACTTAGGGCACTGATGAAAATCCATTGCACCTGGGATAAAAGAAAAGGATAAAGCCATTGAGCCCTGGAGAAGGAACAGGAAAAGGTACTGGAGCCAGAACCAGAGCTAACTGTTCTAGCTATAACTAGAGAAATTTGAAGCCTCTGGTGCACTAAGAGTAACCATAGCAATAACAAACCACAAACTGGGCCTAATTCCTAACAAGATTAGCATAAACCACACATTAAAGGCCTAACAAAAGGAAAGATATGCCCACTTCCAAGCACAAAAAATATTTACCTCAGAATGTACTGTCCTACACAAGATGTCCAGTTTTCAACAAAAATTATGAGGCATGTGAAAATCCAAGAAAAATCAACACACTTCCAAGAGACAAATCAATCAACAGAACCATACACAGATGTTGAAATCACCTGGCTGATGATTTAAAATTCTGATGATTAATATGGTAAAGGCACTGAGGGAAAAGATGCACAGCATGCAATGTCAGATGAGAATAGAGCATCCAAGAACTGTGGGACAATATCAAATGGTATAACATATCCATTATTGGAATCCCAGAAGAAGATGGAAAGAATAGGGCAGAAAAAATATTTGAAGAAATAATAGCCAAGAATTTTCTGAAATTAATGACAGATACCAAACTACAGATCCAAGAAACTCAGCAAACACAGAACAAGATAAATAACACCTACCCTGAAGAAACAAAATCAAAACAAAACAAACACTTTGGCATGTTCTGTAGGCAGAGAACAGAAGACAAAGAGAAAATCCTGAAGGCAATCAGAGAGGGAAAAACATATTATACACAGAGGAACAAAGATACTTGTCAGAAACCATGCAAGCCAGAAGACAATGAAGTGACATCTTTAAAGTGCTCAAAGAAAAAAAAACTGCATATAAAAATTAGTACATAGGATGAGAAAGAGGAACTGGAGATACATTGTTGTAAACTCTTTACACTACTTGGAAGTAGACTGTGATCAAATAAAGATGTAAAGATGTATATTGTAAACCCTGTAGCAACCATTAGTAAAGTAATAAGAGAGTCATCATAGGTAATCAGTCAATAGTAGAGATAAAGTGGAATCATAAAAATATTCAATTCATTCAAATGATGGGAGACAAAGAGAAAAAAGAAACAAAAACAGATTAAATGAATAGAAAAAAAACAGTAAAATAGTACTGATATATTCTTAAATGATTTTTTTCCATATTTTAAATTTATTTATTTATTTATTTATTTATGTATTTATGTATTTATTTATTTATTTATTTTTGGCTGTGCCGGGTCTTCGTTTCTGTGAGGGCTTTCTCTAGTTGTGGCAAGTGGGAGCCACTCTTCATCGCGGTGCGCGGGCCTCTCACTATTGTAGCCTCTCTTGTTGCGGAGCACAGGCTCCAGACGCGCAGGCTCAGTAGTTGTGGCTCACGGGCCTAGTTGCTCTGCGGCGTGTGGGATCTTCCCAGACCAGGGCTCGAACCTGTGTCCCCTGCATTAGCAGGCAGATTCTCAACCACTGCGCCACCAGGGAAGCCCAGTACTGATATATTCTTATTCAAACACATCACTAATCACACTAAACATTTATGTCTAAATGCATCAATCAAAAGACAGAGACTTCCAAGTGGATAAAAAACAAATATACTCTCTACAATATACTACGTGCAAGAAACTCACAATATGCTATGTACAATATACCTATATAAGAAATGATACAAAGCTAGTTAAAAGTAAAATGATTTAAAAATATATATCATGAAACCACTGATTTCATTTCTCTTGAGTATATACCTAGGAGTAGAATTGCTAGGTCATATGGTAACTTGATGTTTAACCGTTTGAGGAACTGCCAGATTGTTTTCCAAAGTGACTGTACCAGTTTATAGTCCCACCAGTAGTGTATGAGGATTCTGATTTCTCCACATCCTCATCAACACTTTTTCTTTTTTCCCCCAGTTTTACTGAAATATAATTGACATAAAGCATGGTATAAAGTTTAAGGTGTACAGCATAATGATTTGACTACACATATTGTGAAATGATTACCACAGTAAATTTAGTTAACATCCACCATTTCATATAAATACAAATAAAAAGAGAGAGAAAAAGAAAAAAATTTTTTCTTGTGATGAGAATTCATAACTCATAACTTTCATATATACTATTCAGCAGTGTGAACTACAGTCATCACATTGTACATTACATGCCTAGTACTTATTTATCTTATAACTGGAAGTGTGTACCTTTGGACTATTTTCATCCAATTCCCCCCAACACTCCCACCTTTGGTAACAAATCTCTCTATGAATTTGGTGTTTTCTTTTTTCTTTTTTTTTTTTTTTTCAGGATTCCACATATGAGTGAGATCATATAGTATTGATATTTGTCTTTTTTTAAACTTAGTTCACTTAGCATAATGTTTTCAAGGTCCATCCATGTTATCATAAATGAAGGATTTCCTTCATTTTTAGGGAGAGAGATAGACGGTAGATAGATAGATAGATAGATAGATAGATAGATAGATAGATAGATAGATAGATAGATTTTCTATTTATTACAACTTTTTTATCCATTCATCCATAGATGAACATTTAGGTTGTCTTCATATCTTGGCTACTGTAAATAATGTTGCTGTGAACCTGGGGGTGCAGCTATCTCTTTGACATAGTGTTTTTGTTTCCTTCAGATATATTCCCTGAAGTGAAATTGCTGGATCATTTGGTAGTTCCATTTTTAATTTTTTGAGACACCTCCATACTGGTTTCCACAGTGGCTGTACCAACATTTGTTCTTATTTGATTTTTTGATCATCCTAGCAGGTGTGAACTTGTATTTCTTTGTGGTTTTGATTTGCATTTCCCTGATGTTGAGCATCTTTTCATGTGCTTATTGGCCATTTGTATATATTCTTTGGAGAAATGTCTATTCATATTCTTTGCCTATTTTAATATTTGGTTGTCTTTTTTACTATTATATTGTAAGAGTTCTTTATAAATGTTAGATAAATATTCCTTATCACATATATGGTTTGCAAGTACTTTTTCCCACTCTGTGGGTTGTCTTTTCACCTTCTTAATATTATGCTTTGAGGCACAAAAGTTTTTAATTTTTATGAAGTCCATTTTAATGATTATCTCTTTTGTTGCTTGTGTTTTTGGTGTCATATCTAAGAATCCATTGCCAGATTCAAGGTCATGGAGATTTACTCCTCTGTTTTCTTATGAGTTTTATCTCTTAAATTTAGGTCTTTGATTCATTTCAAGTTAATCTTTGTATTTGGTGTGAGGTAAGGGTCCAATTTCATTCCTTTGTATGTGAATATCCAGTTATCCTAGCACCATTTGTTGGAAAGACTATTCTTTCCAGACTGAATGGTCTTGGCACCTATGTCAAAAATCAATTGACTATAGAAACATGGGTTTATTTCTAGACTCTCAGTTCTATTCCACTGATCTATATGTCTATCCTTATGCCACAGTGTCTTGACTACATTTGCTTTGTAGTAAATTTTGAAATTGGGAATTGTGAGTCCTCCAACTTTGTTCTTTTTTAAGATTGATTTGGCTATTCTAGGTCCTTTGCTATTCCATATAAAATTTAGGAATCATTTTGTCAATTTCTATGAAGAAACCCACTGATATTTTAATAAGGATCGTGTTGAATCTATAAATCAGTTTGAGGAGTATTTCCATCTTAATATTTAGTCTTTCAGTTCATCAAAATAGGATGTTTCCCATTTATTTGTATCTTTTAAAAAATTATTTCAACAATGCTTTGTAGTTTTCAGAATATAAGTTTTGCAATTCTTTGGTTAAATTTATTCCTAAGCATTTTATTCTTTTTGATGACACTATAAAATGGTTTGCTTAATTTCTCTTTGTGATTGTTCATTGCAAGTATTTAGAAATGCAATTAATTTTTGTATATTGATACTGTATCCTGCAAACTTGCGGAACTGTTTATTAGTTCTAATAGTACTTTAGCGGACTTCTTAGAATTTTCTATATACAAAATCATATCCTCTGTAACTAGAGATAGTTTTACTTCTTACTTTACAATATGGATGTCTTTCATTTCTTTTTCTTGACTAATTGCCTTGGATAGAACTTCTAATGCAAGAATAAACAAAAGTGGTGAGAGTGACTATCCATCCATGGTTTGTCCCTGATTCTAGGTGGAAAGTATCAACTTTTCACCATGGTGTATGATGTTAACTGTGGGCTTTATACAGCCGTCCTTTATCAGGTTGAGGAAGTTCCCTTCTATTTCTAGTTTGTTGAGGTTTTTTTCATGCAGTGCGTTAGATTTTGTCAAATTCATTTTCTGTGTCAAGTGAGATGATCATGTGGATTTCTCTTTTTAGTCTAGTGACATAGGGTATTATATAAATTGATGTTAGGATGTAAAACTAACCTCGTATTCCAGGGATAGATCACACTTGGTCGTTGTGTATAATTCTTTTTATATGTTGTTGAATTTGGTTCGTTAGTATTTTGTTGAGGATTTTTGCATCCATATTTATAAGAGATCAATAGCTTTCTTTCCTCATCATGTCTTTGTCTGGTTTTGATATCAGGATAATGCTGGTCTTATTAAATGAGTTTGAAAGTGTTCTTTCCTATTCTATTTTTGGGAAGAATTTGTGATAAACTCTTCCAAGTGAAGAGGTAATACTTTAATAACAGGTATTAATTCTTTAAATGTTTGGTAGAATTCAGCAATGAAACCATCTGGGTCTGAGCTTTTCTTTGTGAGTAGTTTTTAAACTACCTCTTCAATCTCTATTTACTGCAAGTCTATTCAAATTGTCTATTTATTCTTGAATCAATTTTTGTAGATTGTGTCTTCATAGGAATTGTCCATTTCATCTAAATTATCTAATTTATTGACATACAATTATTCATAATATCCCTTAATTATTTTTATTTCTGAAAGGTTGGTGGTAGTGCCCCTCTTTCATTTCTGATTCTAATAATTTGAGTCTTCTACCTTTTAAAATTATCAATATAGCTAAAGTTTTGTTAATTTTGTTGATCTTTCAAAAAAACTGGGTTTCAGTGTCAGTGATTTTTCTCTATTGTTTTTCTTTTCTCTATTTCAGTGATTTCCACTCTAAATTTTATTGTTTCCTGCCTTTTTTTTAAGGCTTAGTTTGCTCCCTGCCATCCCAGTGTTTTAAGGTAGAAGATTAGGTTATTGATTTGAGATCTTTCTTCTTTTTAGGATAGAAATGTAAATAAATATAAATTTCCCTCTAAGCACTGCTTTAATTGCATCCCATAAGTTTTGGTATGTTGTATCTTCATTTTCCTTCATTTTCCTTCATCATTTTATAATTTATCTTTTGTTTTCTTTTTTGACTCACAGCTTACATAGGAGTGTATTGTTTAATTTCCACATATTTGGGAGTTTCCCAGATTTCCTTTGGTTACTGATTTATAATTTTATTCCACATGATTAGAGAACATACTATGTCTTACTTAATCCTTTCAAATTTATTAAGGTTTTTTTATGGCCTGGCATATGACCTACCCTGGATAATGTTCTATGTGCATTTGAGAAGAACGCATATTCTCCAGTCGTTGGATAGTATGTTCTATAGATGCCTGTTAGGTCTAGTTGGTTTATACTGTTATTCAAGTATTCAGTTTTCTTTTGAACTGCCTAGTTGTTCTATCCGTTACTGAAGGTGGGTATTGAAGTTTCCAACTATTATTGTTCAATTGTCAATTGTATTACTCTATCTCTGTCAATTTTTGCTTCACGTATTTTGGTGCTCTGTTATTAGCTGCATATATGTTTATAACTGTTATATCTTCCTGATGGATTCATTCTTTTATCGTTATAAAATATTCTTCTTTATCTCTAGTAACATGTGTAAAAATCTATTTGTCTGATACTAATATATCTATAATTCCAGCTTCCTTGCGGTTGCTGTTTGCATGCTATATCTTTTTTCCCATCCTTTTCCTTAGAATCTGTTTTTATCTTTGAATCTAAAATGTGTCTAAGTAGACAGCATATAGCTGGATTATGTTTCTTTTTCCAACCTGGAAATCTCTGACTTTTGATTGGCTTGTTTAGTCAATACAGATTTAATGTTGATGTTATTATTTATATAGTTGGATGTACAACTGCCATCTATCTGTTTTCTATGCATCTTCTGTATATTTTGTTCTTCTGTTCCCCCTTTTACTTCTTTCTTTTGCATTTAAATGCAAATATTTTTAATGTAGAATTTTAAATTCTTTGATGGGTTTTTTTTTTACTATGTTTCCTTGAGTTATTTCCTTAGTGACTTACCTTATACATCTTAACTTAGAATCAGTTTCAGATTTATACTAACTTAATTCCAGTGAGATTTAGAAACATTACTACTATATAGTTCTATTTATTTCCTCTATTTTTTGTGGTGTTATTGTTATATATCTATAAATATTACATGCCCAACGATAATACACTGTTACAATTATTATTTATATAATTTTATGTCTTTTAAAAAAGTTGAGAGAAAAGAGGAGAACAAGTATATATTTACAACTTTTGTTATACTAACCTTCTAATTTATCATTTTTATTCTCCCTATTTGTTGGAGTTGAGTTGCCACCTGGAGTCATTTCCTTGGCCCAGCACATTTTTACCCTCATCCATCTCCTTTGTATAAATATATTACCTTTCTGTATGCTATAGGCTCAACAATATATTATGTGCATATTGTTTTATACAGTTATTTTTTAAATCACTTAAGAGAAGACAAAAGTATGCACTTATACTGTCTTTTATATTATTGACTTTACTAGAACTTTTTGTTTTTTTTTTTTCTTGTGGATTACTGTCTAGGGTCACCTGCTTTCAACCTAAAGAACTGCCACTAGTATTTGTTGTAAAGTGGGTCTACTACCAGAAAATTCTTTCAGTTTTTATTTATCTGGGAATGTCTTTATTTTACTTTTACTTTTGAAAGATAACGTTGCTAGATATAGGATTCTTGGTTGACAGTTTTTTTCTTTGAGCATTTTGAATATGATATCACACTGCCTTCTGGTCTTGATTGTTTCTGTTGCGAGGTCAGCTTTTAATCTTATTGGGGTTTCCTTGAAAGTGATGAGTCATTTTTCTCTTGCTGCTTTCAAGATTTTCTTCTTGTATTTGGCTTTCAGCATTTTTACCATGATGTGTCTGTGTGTCAGTATTTGTGTTTAACCTATTTGGAGTCATTGAACCTTCTGAATACATAAGTTAATTTTCATAGATTTGAAAATTTTTCAGTATAATTTCTTTGAATATTTTTCTACTCCTTTCTTGTCCTCTTCTTATGGTATTCCTCTTATGTGTATTTGGTGTGCTTAGTGGTGTCCCACATTTCTCTGAGGTTCTGTTTATTCTTCTTTCTCTCTGTTCTTCAGATTTTATAATCTTTATTGATCTATCTTAAATTTTGTTAATTCTTTTTTTCTGCCAGTTCAAATCTACTGTTGAGCCCCTCTGGTAAAATTTTTCATCTCATTTATTGTACTTTTCAACTCCAGAATTCTCATTTGGTTCTTTTTATATAATTTCTATTTCTTTATTGATAGTCTCAGCTTGATGTGACATTGTCATCATACCTTCTTTTACTTTGTTAAGTCATGGTTTCCTTTAGTTTGATGAATATATTTATAATAGCTACTTTGAAGTCTTTTCTGATAAATTAGACATCTTGTTGCTCTCACAGGCAGTTTCTGTTGCTTGCTTTTTGTCCCAGTGTATGAGTCATACTTTTCTGTTTTATTAAATATTGTAATTTTTTTAAAAACTGGACATTTTAGATATTATATTGTAGTAACTCTGGGTGCTGATCTCTCACCCTTCTGGGGGTGTTATTGTTATTTTCTTGTTTATTTGTTTAGTGACTGGCTGGGTTATTTGGTGACATCTATTCCTTCTCACCACCTACAGTCTCAAGCTTCTGATGCTGCTCATTAGGGGACACAGCCTTGAATATGACTATGGTCACACTGACAATGGCTTTGGCAGGGCTCACTCTGTCTGTTTCCCTGACCACATCAGCTTTTAATCTCCACTACTTGCCAGCTGAATTCTCCGTTATTAAAAAAAAGAAAATTCCATTTAGCATAAATTACCCCACAGGCTGATCCAATCATGTTTGAGCAACTTTGGTGAATGTTTGAGATTTGTTCTGACACCAGGGAGCTTCTCCCAGCTGTCTCTTTCCCTGATTCTCTCTGGAAAGGAGAGGAAGACCTGGGTTCTTGGCTGCACCAGTCTGGAACTGTGTTTCCATCTTGCTGAGCTGAAAGGGAGAAGGGAGGGAGAGTCTTGTTCAAATACCACAGATTCTTGCTGTTCTTACTGGGTTTTAGAAGATTTTCATGAGTAAATGTTTCTTCATTTGCGATATACCCTATGGATCATTTCCAGAGAATTAAAATGCTTGGTTTTGTTTTTTATAACTTTTACCAGTTTCATGGGGGAGCAAGCCACATGCTATCATGACAAAAGTATATCTCAAATAAGTGTACCTTCTTAACCTCATCTACAAAATTCCTATGGCTAATGTCATACTGAATGCTTCCTCCCTAAGATTAGGAACAAGGCAAGGATGTCATTTCTCACTACTCCTATGCAACCTCATAATAGAGGTCCTATCCAGTGCAATAAGACATGAAAATGTACAAAAATCATACAGATTAAAGAGGGAGAAAAAATTCTACTTGTATAATGCAATTATCTATGTAGAAAATCTCAGAGAATTTACAAATAAGCTTATAGCACAAATAAGTGGTTTTAGCAAGGTTGCAGGATACAAGGTCAATATGCAAAAAGCAATTGTATTTATATATATTAGCAATGTAGAATTGAAATTCAAAATTTACAAAACAGTACATTTACCATAGTACAAAAAATGAAATACTTAGGTATAAATCAAACAAAATCTGTATAGTGTCTGTATGCTAAAAATTATAAGGCACTAAGAAAATCAACAATGACCTAAATAAATGGAAGATATCCATGATCGTGGATTGGAAGGTTCAATGTTGTTAAGATGTTAATTCTTCCCAAATTGACCTAGAGATTGACTATAATCCTATTCAAAATTCCAGCAGGCTTTTTTGTAGATATTGACAAGCTGTTTCTAAAATTTATATAGAAAGTCAAAGGAATTAGAAGAGCCAAAATAATTTGGAAAAGAACAAAGTTGGAACTCATACTACCTGATTTTGAGACTTAATATAAAGCTACCATAATCAAAACAACATGGTATTGGTAAAATAATAGTCACATGGATCAGTAGGATAGAGTAGAGAGTCCAGAAATAGATTTACAAAAATGACTTTGACAAAGTCACAAAGAAAATACAATGGACAAAGGATAATCTTTCAGGAAATGTAAAATGTGAAACCATAAAACTCTTATAAGAAAACATAGGAGGATGTATTTGTGATCTTGAAATAGGCAAAGAGTTTAGATATGACACTGAAAGTATAATCCATAGAAGAAAAACAAAAGATAAATTGGACTTTATCAAATTAAAAACTGTTGCTCTGGAAAAGATACCTTTAAGAGAATGAAAACACAAAACAAAGGCTGGGAGAAGTATCTGCAAATCACATTTGTGATAAAGGGCCATATCCAGCATATATAAATAACTTTTAAATTTCAACTGTAAGACAATAAATAATCCAGTTTTTTAAATGAGCAAAATATCTCAATAGATACTTCACCAAGGAAGACATATGGAAGGCAATTAAACATATGTAAAGATTCCCAATATCATTAGTCATTAAGAAAATGCAAATTTGAATTACAATGAGGTATCACTACCCTCCTGCTGGAATGGCTAAGATAAAAAAGCCTGAGAATATTAAGTGCTGACATGGATGCAGAGGAATTGACACTCTAATACATTGCTCATGGGACTGCCAAATGTTATAACCAATGTGGAAACCAGTTTGGAAGTTTCTTGTAAAGTTAACCATAACAAGCAGCCCAACTCCTGTGTAAATGAAAACTTATGTTCACATAGAAACCGTTACACAATTTTTTATAGTAGCTTTACCAAAGTGGAAACAACACTGATAATTTTCAAAAGGTGAATAGATAACTGCCATACTTCCATGCAATGGAACACTACTCAGCAAGAAAAAAGAACAAATTACCAAAAATACAAAACATGGATGACTCTTAAATGCATAAGCCAGAATCCAAAAAGTCCATAGCGTGTGATAGCATTTACATGACACTTTGGAAAAGGCAAAACAATATGGATGGGGTCATGAGTAGGGCTTGGAGGATGAAACAGGATATGAGGGAAATTTAAAAATGGAATACAAATTATAACAAATGAAACTAACTGTATTACAAATGGATGACATAAGCAAACTGAAGGGAGTGAAAAAGGAAAAAAAAACTAACCTAAGTTACTTTGTAAAATATTCAATATTTTGCTGGATAGTGTAAAGATAAATACAAAAAAAACTGTATACAAATGCTATATTTTAATTAGTAATTTTTTTTCTTGTGGTAATATGTGTAGCAATTCTGGAACTACTTTGTGTATATAGAAGAGTTGAACAAATAAGTTCTATATTTAGATATATAGATATCTTGCCTATATTTTAGATAATGAGAGCCAGATATCTTACTGCTGGAAAAAGAAAGGGGAAAGGCTAGAAGATCAGAATAAAAGGATGTATATATATACACACACACATGCACTCACACATATCTATACATACAGATAGATAGATACACACATAATACAAATATGTGTGTATGCGTGAGGAAGTATACATCAAGTATTTCCAAGTTTTGTTTGCTGAGAAGCAATGACACCATAGCAACAATGGGTACACACAATGCCCAAACTTGGTTTCTAAGTACCATTCTTCAATAAAAGGAACCAGAACTTCTTTAGGAAGTGATTGATTTTAAGGTAGGGGCAGGGACAATGCAAGATGAGCCTGAAGCATCTTCTAGTGCCAGAAGGAAATTGCTTAGGAAAGAATGGGGCATGTTGAAAGGGCGCATGAGCCAAGCTGAAAGAGTTGCCAATGGCCAAACTGGAAAAATTTGAGCAAAAAATTAATAGCTGGTAATAGTATTGAGTTATAGCCCAATAAAATACATATCTATGGGTCTATATTTGGTATAAATAAACTATTGAATAAACACATAAATGGGGTGGGGAGTACATCTCTTCCTTACAGAAGAATCCCAATTCTTCTTTGAAACATAGAAGGAATGAGGGAAATTAAAAGTCATGTTAGAACAACACAGCAATAATTGTTGCAGGCAAGATCCAATGATGGATGCTAAAATTAGTGGGCAGAAGTTTGAGCAGATACAGAATATTTGCATGATCTCAGCTTACTAGTGGAGAATCCTGGTAGACACCATCTATACAAAGTGATAAAGATTAACATCACTGGGGAAAAAAGACATATTGACATCATGCAACCTCAGATATGATGTATCAAGGAGGGCACATTGTTTCTGTCACATTCTTGCCATAAATACATAATCATAATCAAATCAGGAGAAACAGCAAACAAACCCAAATTGAGGAATGTCTAAAATATAATTTACCAGTACTCTTCAACGTGTCAAGGTCGTGAAAGACAAGAGAAGCCTGAAAGAGACTAAGGAGACATAATGACTAAATGCAACGTATGGTCCTAGTTTGCTCAGTTTGGATAATTTTATTGTGGCTGTACAAGACGTTAACATTAGGAAGCTGAGTGAAGGGTACACGGGAACTCTCTGTACTAGTTTTGCAACTCTTCTGTGAGTGTAAGACTATTTCAAAATAAGAAACTAAAAATACAACCAAAAATAGGAGAGAGAGAGATGTGAGGACACAGGAACAAAGACATGTAGTGGTTTGGGGACTTTATCTCATAAAGAACTATGCGTAGTGTTACTGGCACATGGAGTTTACCAGAAGCAAGTAGATAAGAGACTACTACATTTTGAGTGAGTTATATTACAAAAAGAATTGTCAGCCTGGACTACTAAAAGGACTCTGACTGTTGGAGACTTAAAGTTACCCTTAGGCTCCCACCCTTTGTGGTGGAAAGTGGTTGGACAAATGGTTCAGTCCTAAGGAGGCTTTATTCCCCAAGACACACTTCAGATAAGGCCAAAGAAGAACCATCCAGATGACATAGCCGGGGCTGGGGAGCTACTGTCATGGAGCAAAATCAGACCCTAATCAGAGTTAAAAGTTCCCGGGTTTGGGAATAGCTCTAGACAAGTATCTGCTGGGGACTCTCTTTCCTCTCCTTTCTGAATGGGAGGGTTTACTGTGGTTGTCCAGCTCCTGGTGACCTCTGTATTCTGGGCACATGCTGGGGAGGCAGAGATGGTCAAGGCCCTTGCCTTTTAGTTATATTTCCGGAGTAAGAGGAACTCTACCAACCTGAGGATGGAAAGTGTAGTACGTGAGAGAAGGAGAGTGAAACAGAATATTTAATGACTCAAAGGGCAGTCTTCGGTAGCCCTCAGAGCTTACATTTGCATATCTGCTTTTCCTCCTTCCAGACACACAGTATGATTGCACTTCTCACTCCCCCGAAGTGAGGAATGGCCACATGACTTGCTTTGGCCAAAGAAAATGAGCAGAGTGGCATTGCTGTTTCCTAGTGGAAGGATTTAATTAACAGTGTGAGGCTCTCCAGAGCTCTCCTCCCTGACAAGGTGACCTGGTGTTCCAGAAGGTAGCAGCTTCCTCAGCCTGGATCGCAGAGTAAGGATAACACAGAGCAGAGTCCTTGCTGACCTGAGACTGACACGTAATTAGCACGAGGAGCACACATGTGTTGTTCTAAGTCTTTGAGATCAAGGGTCATTTGTTACCACAGCCTAACCTAGCCTATCCTGACAGAACACACTGGATAAAGTGGGAGTGGATAGCAGGCAGGGAAGCCACATCTGGATGTGTCATCTGGTTCCATTAGCCAGGTAGCCATAGCTCAGGTTCTTCAATGGCCATCTCCCCTTGCCAACCTGGGTGAGGCTTGGTGAAAAGCCCAGAAGAGCAACGCAGACCTGGGTTTGTGGAATGTTGGCCAGGCCTTTTCTTCCACCACCATTTTATTTTTGAATTCATCCTCCTGGGGTTGCCTGAATGGCTATAACGCTTCCCACTCTGTCAGGAAAAGGAAAGGGCTACAGAAAATCTTATAAACATGGGGCTGGTCCAGGAGCTGGACCAGCATAGCCATGGGGGTCACTCTGCCTTCACATATTGTGTTTGTTGAGTAGCTCTGGACTTGGAACCCAGAGACCTGGTTCTAGGTCTCACTGTTCAGAAACTCACTAAGAATAGACTAATGGTTGCTCTTTGGGCCTCAGTCTCCCCAAATGAATTGAGGAATTGGGGTAGATGGAAATACGTTCAAATGAGATTTTTGTTTGAGGAGTTCTTTCCCCACAAATAACATAAAATGGAGCGGCTCAGAATCCACTTTCCACTACCTCTTCCTGCCCCCCAAAGAGCAGTTGCCTTGTATTTTCTCCAAGGAACCCCTAAAGCTCCTGGGAACACAGTTTGGAAAGCCCTGAGGGCTCTTCTAGCTCAGATAGGCTGTGATTTTTCAGGATGGCAGGAACGTATTGTGCCTGTCAAATCTCAGGCACCCTGAACTGGCGAGGTGCTGTTTGGCTGGGGGTCTGCTGGCCTCTCAGCCCAGAGCCCTCAGCACCCAGTGCTTTGCTTGCACCAGACAGAAATGCTCTCCTTAACCTGGTCGGAAGGATCAAAAGAGACTCAGAAAGAGAATAATTTTCCCTGGGTAAATTCAGGTTTTCATGCCCTATGTGTTAATATCCAGACCCCTGGTGTGCTCCCAACCACATACCCTGTATTTTGGGAAGAGTTGGCACGGCGTTTTGGAGTCAGACTACTCTGGGTTCAAATTCCTCAATCTGCTGTGATCTTGGAGGAAAAAGTTACTTAAGTCCTATCTGCTTCAGTGTTCTTATCTGTAAAATGGGGTTCCTATAATCATAGAAACCGGTCCATAGAAGTTTGAGCGATAAATGAGCTCTTGCGTGGGAAGACCTGAGCTGGGCGCCTGGCCAGGAGGACACATCTGTGATCAGCATCGTGTCATTATCCCCACACTTGACCAGATGGGGTCATTTCACAGTCTTGTGTGAACATGTTTCCTCCACAAGGCATCTTTGAACAACCTGTTGCCAATCACACACACCTCCCCCAACCGGCCCCATCCCTGAGCCTCAAAGTTCCCCACACAGAAAAGAAAAACGGTGCTGCCCGGAACAGATTTGGCTAACTTGGTGATCTCCAAGGTGTTACACCCACCAGGACCAACAATTTCCCACCATGGCCTCATTCAGCAACTTGCTGATTATAGTAGGTTACAACCCACCAGCAGTGTTCACGAAATTCTAACACAAGTAGTTCCAAAATGAAAAATATAATATGAACACTACCCAAAACAGCAGCAAGTGCCTGTTTTAACCCCCCTCTGGTCCACATATCAATCAACAATCAATGGGTCTGCTTTAGTCCCTGCAATTGATCATTATTTGCATCAGAGTGTAGACATAATCCAAGCCTGTTGTGTTTCAGCATGGCTCTGAAGGAGTTAAGTGAAATAAAGAATATTATCAATATTGTATCAGTCACAGATGAGAAACTACATACCAGGATCAGTGTAATTCATTCATTGGTTTATGGACACCGAGTCCTCCGGGGACTGTCACAAATCCACTTGATGTTCCTGAGTGTGAGATTTAGCATTTGGATCTTTGATTTAGCTGAAAGATGTGTAAAAACTCACGCAGTCAGACAACTCCCTACAGGCGATTCATCTGTGTTGGCTTTTACGTAACGGTTATTCCAATCAAGTGCCAGCAGTAACTTAAGCTCCATAACTTGCCTCTGAATTCACATTTCTGAGATGCTGGAATGTGGAGGAACAGTGACAGGGTCAAGAATGCCCCTCTGGGAGAAGGGAGACTTCTTGCTCTTTTGTTCCTTTGGGATGGGCAGGCACCACCTAGAGAGGCCATGTTTTGAGGAACGATGTAGCTCCTGGCTTCCAAGCCTCCAGACCTGCATGATGTCCTGAGTTCCCTGATGCAGAATGCAGATTGGGGATGGGAGGAGGAGAGCCATTAGCCCTTGGGAGATGGGGACACTCAGGGCTCTCAGAGCTGTAGTTGGGGGTCCTAAAAGGGCTCCAGGATCCACAGCTGTTCCCTGGCTAGCGTGGCAGGGGGCAGATGGGGAAGACTGGAAGACCTGTAGTGGCTCAGTTAAGCCAGGTGGGAGACATAACTCTTTGGTTAATGACTTGATGGATAGTGGTTCTCAGTTTTCCTCCTCCAGGATTCCTGCCACGTCCCTCACCACAGCTGCCTCCATCCAGCTCTAAGTCTCTTTTTGATTTCTCATCACCTGCCCCAAAAGTGGGGGAGGTGGGGAGGCAGAGGGTTGCATCATCTTAGTATCTCCAGTGAGAATAAAACTGCAAGTGGAATGTTCTGCGCACAAACTCAGAGAGATAAAGAGATGCAATGGCATCTCTATATGAATGGGCTTCAAACATCATTGTTATTAATAGATGATATTTTCGATGGGCTTAGTGAGTATCAGCACTGCGTGGAGAAAGCCCTTCCATGAAGGAAGCATTTACTCTTCACAGCAAACTTGTGAGGAAGGCTCATTTTCCATGCTCATATTGTTTTCAATAGAAGAGGAAGCTAAGGCATAGACTCGTTAATAAGTTGCCTGAGGTCATGTAGCTGGTAAAATGGCAGAGCTGGGCTTCAAAACTGGGTCTGTTGACCCTGGAGGTGATACAACCACTGCATCAACATACTTTTTTTCATCCATGGCCTCAGGCACTTTGCCAGCCTCCTGAGGGAGAGATTCACAGGCAGAATAGCTATGGTCACAGGTGCTACAGAGGAGCACAGAGACCTCTATTAGGAGATCTGATCTCTCCAGAAGTATGTAATACCTCTGGAAGCACAGGATGGAGAGGAGTAACATGTGGGGATGCCACTGAGCAAGGAGGTTGGCACAAAGGACCACATTAGAAGGGGCTTTGAGCTGGAGGCTCCAGGAGTGATGCTTTGCCAAATCCCACATTCAGGTGCTCTGCCAAGGTGAACGATTGCCTTCTAGTCAGAGAAGAACTGGCTGTGAGAAGCAGATGTCCACTGAGGCAGGACAAAAAAATTAGTCAGGCAGAAGATGGAACTGGAGAGATTACATAGAAGGCAGCACAGAAGATAAAGATCTGGGCAAGAGGAGAAGTGGGGGACCTGGAAGATAGAGTGAAGGTCCAATCCTAATATCTCGATTAGGAGGTCTGGTGTCTCCCAAGTGTACACACTTCCAGAAGCATAGGATAGAGAGTAGGGGAAAGAGGCAGTTTCTGGAGAGGTAATGGATAAGAACTCTGCAGCAGGGATGAAAGACACAAATCCTCAGAATCAAGAGTCACAAAGAGTCCCAAGCAAGATTAAAAAAAATAAATCCATAGTAGGATACATCACAGCCAAAATAACAAAAAATAAAAAGAGAGAGACAGAGGAAAGTAAAACTAGTTCAGGGCAAAAGAGACATGAGGGTGTTCCTTAGGGGTGTGGAGCATTGTCAGGCGGCCGCTCTTACCTCACTGGACCCTGGTACATGTGGCAGCTTCCCACCCAGTCCTGGGACTTGAGGACTCACATCAGAGATCCAATACTGGGAGGAGAAGGTGGGGTGGAAAACCAGCAGGGAAGGCTCTGCTCCATCCCTGACAGTGGTCCAGCAGCACATGCCCACACCTTTGAGCTGGAGGAAGGGGAGTGGAAAGGGGCAGGGACACACCACAGAGGCCCTGGGAGCATTTGCCACTCACCTCTGGGGGAAGAGTTCCATGGAGGATCCAGGTAGGAAGCTTCCCATTTCCTGTCAAACACCCATGAGGGAAGATGGTCATGTAAAGCCCCTGGCACTCAGCAAGTGCTGTCAGGCCAAGAGTGAATGTTTATTGAGCACATATTGGGCGCCAGCAGTCCATGTGGGCCACACATCCCACCCTCACTGCAAGCCTATGAGGGAGACATTATCACCCCTGACTTACACAGGGCCACCCTCTTGCTAGTGAGGGTCATAGAGCCACTGGAATGTGAACCCAGGCAGTCCAGTGCTGGGGCGTCAGGAAATTCTCATTTCTTCTAAAGGAAATATGGAGCCGACAAAGGTGGGGGGCAGAGCAAGCTCACAGAAATCACATTTTGGAAAAATGAATGGGCCTGTTTTAATTTTATGTCATAGAACCCAACCCAGCAATGTTTAGAGAGCACCTATTGTTTGTACAACCTACTTTGCCTCCCCCGGGGTGGCTTCAGTCCCAGCTCATCAGCGACGGGAGAGCCAGTGATGTGTGCGATGGGGGAGCCTGAAGGCAGCCCTGCGTCCCCGGCGAGCTTCTCTCCTCTGCTGGCCCGGGAGCCAGCGATGCTCAGATTCAGCGACTTCCTCAGGCTCCGGTTTTTAAAGTGCCTTGGCTTGAAACTGTTCCATTTGGGAGGGTTTTTCCCTAGCATTTGGTATGGAATTATTACCAAATGCTAGAGAGGAACCCTGCCAAATGCTGTATATCAGCTAAAACCCAAACTCCTAAACAATGAAATATTTATAATAAAAACAGACCCCGTAGAGGGGCACAGACTGGGGCGCCCAGCTGGCGAGGGGCGCCTGGCTAAGGTGGTCCAGTTGGCCTTGCCTGCTGGTGCAGGTAGAGCCACGAGGCAGCAGGCAGCAGGCGAGGCGGGGGCAGCTGGGCGAGGTGGCTCAGGAAGGCAGGAGAAGCTGGAGGTCTCGCAGCCCCTCCCCAGGGAAGACACTCTCCCTCGAGACCCTGAAGATGTGGCTCAGCCTTTTCCTCCGTAGAGTCCCCTGTCCCTGTCTTCCAGTGGAGAGTTCAGCATTCAGCAGGCACTCAATAAATGCTGACTGCCTGCAAGCATGGATAATTCCAGTAACGGCAAAACCTCGCCCATCTGGAACCCACAGGGAATGAGATCAAGACAGCTGAGTTTTCCAGAAAGAGTCATAAATTACTTTCATGTAACATTTTCAGATGGAAATATTTCTAAGATGTGGTGCACATTTCCTTTCTTTCTTACTTGGAGAATGCAGAACACCATTAACCTTTCCGTAATGGCTCAAGGTTGCTGCTGTGAACCTCAGATGCTGAGCGGGAGGTAATGCAGCCCTCGGGGCTCCAGAGGTGTAGAGGGGTGTCTGCCCTCCACTAATGGCCTCCGATCGTGGAGCCTCCTCCGGTCTGCGGCCTGTTTCTTAGAGATTTTTGGGTTCTTCCAGTTTCCATCCTTGCCCACGTGGTTGTCTCTGGCAGTCCTTCTCTATCTTCCTAAATTACGATTTCTAATTGACTGTGGACCAGAAACCAGAACTCTAGTCTTAGAATTTAGTGTAAAGGAAGCATTCTTCTGCTTGGACTGAGCATCCGATAGGCCTGAGTTAAGTCCAGAAACTTGCGGCTTCTGTAGTCACTGTTTAGGCCGCTCAGAGTTATTCTTGCATTTCTTCTTCTTCTTTTTTTAAAAAATTAATTAATTAATTAATTAATTAATTAATGGCTGCATTGGGTTTTTGTTGCTGTGCGCGGGCTTTCTCTAGTTGCGGTGAGTAGGGGGGCTACTCTTTGTGGCAGTGTGCAGGCTTCTCATTGCGGTGGCTTCTCTTTGTCGTGGAGCACGGGCTCTAGGCGCATGGGCTTCAGTATCTGTGGCACACGGGCTCAGTAGTTGCGGCGCACGGGCTTAGTTGCTCCGCGGCATGTGGGATCTCCCCAGACCAGGGCTCGAACCCATGTCCCCTGCATTGGCAGGCGGATTCTTAACAACTGCGCCACCAGGGAAGTCCCTTGCATTTCTTCTTGATTCACCACATCTTGGAAAAGACAGGTGACAGCTTGGAAAGGAACTACTCTTCATCAGAGATGCTCAGGAAATTCCTGAGAACACTGACCACCAATCTCTAAATACCCTGCAGACACCAGACTTTGTAAATCTTTTCAAAAGAACCGTACTTCTTATGAGCTTCATTTTTTAATCAACAAGCAAAGCATATGGGCTATTACTTCCCTATTGGAAGATTGGAAACTGGGGCCAGGGAGCGATCCCAGAGGCCTACTAGACACCTTGGACACAGCAGCAGAGGTGAATCAGCTGGAGCCTGAATAAGTCTGGATTCCAGGAGGAGAAAGGTGCACAGCCAAGGGGACATCTGAGGGCGTCTAATGCAGAGCTATTTACAGAGGCATGAGCAGGGTTGAGAGAGCCCACAGAGGATGGGAAGCACCCAGGCACTAGCAGCTCAGGAAGCTGTTATACTCCCCTGTGCCCTTAGTGGTGGGCACAGGGCGGCCACATGACCAGGACTCCATACATGGCCAGGGGAGGGGACAGACTGCCTGAGGCTAGAGTCTGGGGTGGGGGCAGCCCACAGGAGTGATGCGCAGCTAGAGGAGCCCAGAGCCTGCCACGCCCCGGCCTGCTGGGGGCGAGGGGACACCCCACACTCTTTCCTCCGATGCTCCAGGCTCTTGCTGCTGTCTCCCACTGTGAACTGATCTCCAATCCAGAGGATGAGGGAGTTGGGGGAAGGAGTCCATAGGGGTCACCTCCCTGGGCCCAGAGTGGCGTGGAGAAGTGGGGACAGCAGAGTCAGAGCATCAGGTGGAGGAATCTGCACAGAGCCTGGTGGAGACAAGGCTCCACCAGCTGCACGGCTCTGAAGACGTTTCCCTGTGGCCCACTGTCTCTACCCAGGGCCAATGCACATGCCCTGCCAGGTAGGAGAGCGCAGCTGTTGTGAGCCTGTAGGGTTGGCACGACCACCAAGGCACTTGCCTGCTCTCTGCCACAGAGGGTAAGTCCTTGTGAGCCTTCTAGATCAAGCCAGCTTCTCCTCACCCCCTCTTCCCTCCAACCTGCTGTGCTTAGCTGGAGAGGCCGGCCAGGACAGAGGCAGTGCAGAGCAGTGGGATGGGTACGAGTCTGGAAATCAGGCACCCAGAGCACCGCGGGGCTCAGCTCTCTCTTGTGAATCTTCCCGGAGCTCCAGTGTCTGCGTCAGTAAAGTGGTGAGAGTCCATTGCTGTCCCGGCTGTTGTGAGGTGGGAACAAAAAAGCAGATGAGGGAGTCTTTGACACACTTTAAGGGACTGTACAAGTGAGAGGTACTTGGACTGAAGCCCCCATTGCCTGAGGAAGGATTAGAAGTGGTTCAGCAGCGAGCACACTTCTTCCCTTCCAGGACAGGCCGTCCATGTCTGCCATCCACGCTGGGCCGTGCTTGGCTCAGTGGCTGGCAGGTGCTCAGAACCCACAGTGGCCAGACCAAGCTCCACCCTGCCCCACGCTCAGCGGGTGGGAGTCCTTCAGAGCTTTGCCCGACGCACCTGGTGCTGGTGTCTCCCTCCCCCCAGGACCCTCTGCCCTAGCCTTCCCCAAATCTGAATGACGGGTGTTTTGTTCATTTAAAAGGTTTGTTGATGTGCCTGTTGTATGAAATTTAGAAATCACTGGAATCTGTCAAGAATAACAATTAAATCATCCATAGTCCCACCATCCAGGTGTGGGTGAATTTCCTCCCAGACCTTTGTTCTTGGCGTATCATATATTTTTAACAAGTATGTATGCATAATATAGGCCAAGCAAAGAGGCTGCAAGAAAGTTCACCATATGTTAATAGTCTCTGTCCTCTGCTTAGTACATGGTGCATATCACAGATCACATGCTTGCCTTAAATAAGAGTATATCTATATATGTGCGTATAAAATGGGGATTGTCTCATGAATAGCTTCCTACCCCACTTTTTGATTTTCCCATATGCTGTCAAATTGATCATACAGTTTTGATTAATGCAGTTTCCCAAATTATAATATAAAATGCTCCTCTTTCACCTAACACTGGAATTTTGTGAAATGTGAAAATATGGATTCATTTATTCATTCATTCACTCACTCACTCAAGAACCAGGTATGGAGTCTCTGTGAGGTGGCAGCCCCGTGCCCACTGCTGAGGATACAAGTCTTGACAGACAAGATCCAGCTGAGCTTTGGACAGCTCTGGGCTCAATGCTGACAAGTGGGCTGAGGTGGGCACAGCAGACCCTGACAGCCAGAGGCCGAGCTCGTGTACGCCCCCTGCCCGACTCTGGGGTCCTCCTTGCCCCCACAAGGCCTGGCACATGGTGCTGCCTTTTGCCCTGACCTGCCCCTGCAAATCCCACCTTCACTATGTCTGGGTCTTGAGCCAGTACCTCTCACCCAAATGGCCCTTCCATTCCCTAAAGCAGCCTCTCGCTGACCAGGGACCACTCACAACATCCAGGACTCGTGTTGCTAATTTCGTCTTTAAACCCCTGAATTGTGACTTATTTCAAGTCTCACAGGTACGAAATTGATATTTAAGAGATAATCTTTAAAAAATATTTTCCTCTATGGATTAGCTTCCAGAATGTCCTTTCTGATGTGTTGCGCTTTGTAAAGAAACAGAACACATTCTGCAGGGTGGTGGGAAAACCAGCCACGGTATCCATCTGGTCAACATTGTGTCTTTTCGTGGGTCTGTCTGGGTGTGCGGTTCTGTAGCTGTGGTGACTACACTTCCTTTGGGGGCACAGCGGGAGATTTGTTCCCTGTCCTCTCATGGGGTGCTTCTTGTCAGGCCTGGCACTTATAAGTGGTGAAAGTGCAACTTGTATTATCTAGAAGACCCTCACCTTCTCATAGCACTCACCACTAAGGCCAGGCAGGCAGTTATAATGGAAACATCTCAGGGTGTCAGCATGTTGGCCCTTGGCTCCCAAAGTTGCATCTGATAAATAAGTTCCAAGGGTCTAATGCACAGCACGGTGACTGGAGTTAACAGTACTGTACTGTATACTTGAAAGCTGCTTATGAGAGTAGAGCTTTACTGTTCTCACCATAACAACAACAAAACAAAATAATAATGATGTGAAGTGAAGGATGCGTTAACTAAGCTTATTGTGGTAAGCATTTGGCAATATATACATATATCAAAATCATCACGGTGTATACCTTAAACTTAAACAATGTTATATGGCAATTATATCTCAATAAAGCTGGGAAAAGTTGCACCTGACTTCGTGGGGTGTCTGGGTGGGTTTCACTCCAAAGGATTCCGAGTGCAGTCACCACAGCTCTAGCAGCGAGCAGGTGCTTGTGAGGGTGGTGTTGTGAGGACTGCGGGATTCAGGGGGAGACTGTTGTAACCTGATCATTGTGTTAACTTCTAGCTATGCTAGTGATTGCGCTGATTAGTGCTACTGGAAAACTGGACTTTCTTATGTTAGCAACTGTGTTTCCACCAGTCAACATCAGGAAGGTCAACTTCACTGCTGTACTTGTAAAAAGATGAATAAGTAATTCATGAAATATCCGCCCATGGCCCGTCAAGCATTCCACAGATATTAGAGAACAGAAGCAAAGGGCAAGAGTGAACTCAGATTCAATATGGCCTCAAAATCAAGTTCCTTTTTTAAAATGTGTGACCTGCAAATGCCTACCATAGAAGACAAAGCAGCTCCCCTGGACTGAGTTCTCGCTCATCCTGCTCTGCAGAGACGTTTGTGACAAAGCTGGGGGAGTTTCAGGGAGATGGGATGAAGGCACTGGCTTGGAAGTTTGGAGTATGGCTATTCTGAACCCACAAACTCAGATCTGATATTCTAAACCTTTTACCAACAGGATGCACCCTGGACGCTGTGCATGGGCTTCTGTATTCCTGTTAAGAGTGGATGCTGTCTGCAGAAAGGACTGCTCACAGGAGGCCTGGACTGAGGTGTGGGGCAGGCGCAGGGCTCCCATGGCACACTGGAAGTGAGTGTCACTGAGAGGTTGTCACTGAACAAAAGAGTGTGGGACATTAAGTCTTATTCTTATTTGATGAAAAAGTATCAGTATATACAAGACATTTACATATCATTGGCAGGTATCAGTGAGTAGCAGGTATTACTCTGTAGCAGGCATTGCACTAAGTGCTAACTCGCTGAGTTCTCTAAAGGAGACCATGAGGTAGGAGCTCATTACTCAGATGTGGAGCTTAAGGCACAGAGGGGGTAAGTAACTTTCCTAAGGTCACACAGCTCTAAAGTGGCAGAGGTGGGACCTGAATCCAGGTGGTCTGGCCCTAGAGTCCATGCTCGGCCACTTTAGGGAATTCCTTCCCATTTCTCCTTTGGAGCAATAGTAAGATCATCCCCAGTGGCACAGATGGCCCTGTGGGCAAGGAGAGAGAGAGGGTCTGGGGGCAGAGTTTCTGAGTGGGCAGCCAGCAGGAAGGTTGTACCAGGCTCCTGCAATTACTCCATGTCACTTATACTGGCTGGATGTGTCCCTCCTCTGGACATACAGCCCATTTGAGGAGTGAAAGCAAAGAGATTCAGTGTTTCCTTGGAAGCCAAGAAGGTCTTACTTGTCCCCTGCTGGGGACTGAGGGACATATCAAGGGCTTCTTAAAGCTAAGAGGTGAGGCTGGGGGCAACAAGAACCTGCTGAAAATTTAACACCACCATCAGACTTAGAAGGCCAACCTATCTGCAACAAATATGTCTGCCTAAGGGTTAACACCCTCTTATGAGTCTGTAAGATAAGCCCTAAAGCTCCCCTCCATCCCCCGGCCCACAAAAGTCAGGAAGAGACATGAGTGGGGGAAGTACACATTGGGGTGGCCTTTTTGGAAAGAAAGTTGGCAATGTCTATGGGGAGCCTCAAAACCCTCCATACCCACTGATCCAGTAATTTCACCTCCATCAACTGATACTAAGAAAATGAGCAGAGATGCAAACAAAGGTTTAGCCATGAAAATGCTCACTCCAATATTTTGTAGAGAACAAAAAATGAGAAACAATTTAGATGTTCCAAAATAAGAGATTGTTTAAATAAATTATGTTGCACCCATTTGATGGAACATTATGTACCCATAAAATCATGTTTTCAAAGGATATTTAATGACGTGGGGAAATACCTTGTGCTACAAGTTAGAGAATAAAAGCAGGACACAAAATTGTTTATACAGAACAATTCAAAAGTTTGTAAAAAAAAGATAGATATGCGCAGAAAAATGCTTGGAAGGAAAAACACAAAAGGCTAGGAGCGTGAGACTGAGGGATATAATTGTCTTTGTATATTTCTATGTTTTCTAATTATTCTTCAATGTGCATGGAGGGTTACTTTCTATCGGGAAAGTAACTATTAATTCTTAAAAATTGCAACTAATTTCTAGTGACTGCAACACATTTAAGCAACGCTGTCATGTATTCATTCATTCATTCATTCATTCAATGAGTCAATAAACGTTAAAACATAGAGAAAAACTGTATGGACACCAAGGGGGGAAAGCGGGGGATGGGTGGTGGTGGGACAAACTGGGAGATTGGGATTGACATATATACACTAATACGTATAAAATAGATAATTAATAAGAACCTGCTGTATAAAAAATATAAAAGAAATTTTTTAAAAAAAGGTTAAAACAGTACCTGCGGGCTTCCCTGGTGGCGCAGTGGTTGAGAATCTGCCTGCCAATGCAGGGGACGCGGGTTCAAGCCCTGGTCTGGGAGGATCCCACATGCCGCGGAGCAACTGGGCTCGTGAGCCACAACTACTGAGCCTGCGCGTCTGCAGCCTGTGCTCCACAACAAGAGAGGCTGCAATAGTGAGAGGCCCGCACACTGTGATGAAGAGTGGCCCCCGCTCACCGCAACTAGAGAAAGCCCTCGCAGAGAAACGAAGACCCAACACAGCCAAAAATAAATAAATAAATAAATAAATTAAAAAACAAAAAAACAGTACCTGCACATAGTGTGAATGATTTGTGTTTTACAATTAATTTCTTCATTAGTTCTATCAACTTTCCCTACGTGCCCTGTACTGCCAGCGGCTGGGCTAGGCTTGGGGTCTAGCAGTGAAGCAGGCTTGAGGTCTGCCCTCTTGAAGCTCGCACCCCTGGGTAGGGAGGGGGATCCCACAAACAACCGCAGCCTTGGGAGGGCCCCAGATTGGGACCCTTGGAGCCAGAGGAGGGCTGGATAAACTGCAGTAGACATAACTGTCTCAAATATTCACCCAAATGAACAGATTTGTCCTCAGTCACTAGTGTGGTTTCATACTTGTCTTCCCACACCCTTAAGTGCCAGTCCATCAGCCTCCACTCTACTAGTTGGCCCCTTCCCATGCACAGGCTGCAAAACACTCTTGCAGATTCTAGAGCCCTCATGGGATTCTAGAGCACTCAAGAGCACTCAAGAATCTTGGGTGCAAGTGTCTATACAGCCTGTCAGAGACTCTCCAGAGATTCAAGCACACTCTCTCCAAGCTCGTCCTCCTATTTCCCCAGCGCTACACCATCTGATTCCACTTTGTTTCCCTCTTGGAGCCTGGCACCATCGACACACATTTGACCCTCAGCACATCCCCCACCCACCCCCATGTCTTCCTTTTCTGATTCCCCAACATCCATGAGATTCAAGTCAGCCCTTTGGTGGAATCAGGATTTCAAATGAAGTCTCCAGAGTGATGTTGCTTCTCAGGCTTAACCTCCTACCCGTAGCCCACTCCCCGCCCCCACCCCTGCCACACAGATCACTGCCCACCCTGAACTCTGTGGTCTGTGCCCTAGGCAGGCCCAGAGAAGGCCCACTGAGGGTTCTGAGTACTGCCCAGAGTCAAGAGACTTGCTTTTTGCCTTAACTTGGTCATTCTCATTTGTTTCCCAGTTGCTTCCTTGCAGGTGGTGATAAGCCTCAGTATTTACCCAGAGAGACCCTGGGGATCATTCTCAATAATTCTATCTGATCTGTAGGGACCAGGTCACATCTCTGAGCCAAACGCTAGCTATAACATTTTCTGGAAAACTGTATTTTTCCAATATTTTTTCCTGTTGGTTTCTAGTGGCAAAAAAAAAAAAAAAAATATGTACCTTTTCCTAAGGTAAAATCAGGGCTAATAATTGGAACTTTGAAAAAGCAGGGGCCAGGTCATGGCTGTGTGCTGCATTGATGGATACGTTTACAGCATGGGAGAGGAGTACTAATGTCATCGACATCACATCTTAAGAAAAGTAGGTCTTGAATCCCCATCAGTGGTTTTATTTCACAATTTGATACTTTGTTTTAATTTGTAGTCTCAAAGCCCCCCCCCAAGACTTTTAGAGATTATGGGCTACTTAATGGACTCCCCCAGTGCAGGCAAACAGCAAACAGCACAGGCCATATTCTGGCCAGAAAGTCCACTAGCTTTATGGCTTTCCCCTCTGAAACCTAACTCAAAATTGATGACAGCTTTTGCAGATAACTGCAGGGCCCAAAGTTGATGCTCCAGTATCTACCCAGAAAGTTCCAGCTCCACAGCCTTGCAAAGAAGCAGGAATGCAGCCCTATTTGCTAATATGGCTCAGTAAATTTTCCTGACCTTTGATAAATTTATACAAAGACCCCATGAAGATATCTAGGTTGGACCTGCTTTAAAATATATGCCTGAGGTAAGAAAATTACAATTATAAATAAATTACCATTAAGTTGTCATTTAAGGACATGACCATTCACTTCACAAAAGACATCTGTTGAGATACGTTAAATAACCAGCTCTCCCAGGGCTGGCTGAATCTCCCAGATTCAATTTACAAAAATTCAATTTACAAACCTTTTTTCTGGAACAGAGCTATTATGTAAAGCAAGGCACACCTGTAGTTTTAAGAGAATTCTGGCAGGTTCCCTGGCTGCTCTTTTTCTGGGAAGAGTATCTGGAGCCCCGCCTTTGCTTTTTGCCCCTTGCTCCAGCCGTGTTTTTGAGCTCTCTGGTCCTTGGCCCAAGGGTTCCTTGTTTTCATCAGGTGCTAAGTGTATCAGGCTTCATTCTGTGGTAAGTGACAGAAAATCCAAAGCAAATTGAATTAAGTTAACAAAGGGAATTTATCAGCTCACAAAACAGAAAGGTGCAGAGGCTTCAGGTGGCTTCAGGTGGGGCTGGATTTAGGACAAACATAAGCAAGACCATTTCTCCGTTTCTGTTGTGTTGGCACCATTCTCCGGCTCCTCTTGGTGGCCTCCACAAGCCTCTACCTCTCCTCCCTTGGTGTGGGGTTGGAGACCACAGTGTTCCAGCAGCTCAACCTCTCCACTGGTACCTAGTTTTTAAAAACCCAAGATGCGTTCTGATTGGACCAGCTTAGGTCACATGACTATTCCTGAACCAATCACAGTGTCCAGAGAGATATGATGCACTGATTGGTTGGGACCTGAGGTAGGCGCTCCATCCAGATGCCCTCAGAGTGGGAAAGGAAGGCAGGTGCTGCCACTGGAAGAAGGTGCTGTTCTGCGGGGACAAACTAATGTTCCTATGCTCACTTCTTCCCTGTGTGGAGTAAGCCAGAAGAGATGTATGACCTTTTGGAGGAGCCTGTGGGAGAGCAGCAATTTGAGTCTTTAAAGGGTGTGTTTAAAAGGGGATGCTGGAGAAGATAAAGATTGGCCTGACTGGCCTTTGCTCAGGGATTTGGTGGCCAGGAACCAGTAGTTCATGGCAGAATAGCTATGTGGGTCAGATTATTCCCAACTTCTTATTCAGGGATCACCTCTTGCATCTGTAAGGGCACCACTTTGAACCCTGCTCTCAGGGAAGTCTATGAAGGCTCACTATTCCCGAGGTGTCCGTGGCTGAGAAGGCTGCTCCATACCTCCCATGGGGAGAGACACCTGACCTTAGGAGCACTGCAAACCCTTTACCAGGGGAAGGGAATGTCATGGTTGAGGCCCAGGAGACTTCCTCGAGCGAAGGAGAGAAGTAGTCAGAGGTGAAGCCCTTCTGGACCAACTGAAGTTGAGAAGCAGGGACTCTCCATGAGGATCCAAATGAGACCTGGAAGGCATCCAGACCAACTCCCCACTGAACACATGGGCCTCTACAGCTCCCTTAGTGTCTTTCTTCTGTTTGAGGCAGGTGGACCTGAAGGAGCCTACCATTTTCTTAGAACCGCTGATTCTCTGTGATCATAAGGGCTTTATAGATGTTGGAGGTTATCTTTATACATTGGGGAAACTGAGGTCTGGGGTGGGGGGACTTGGCCCCTCTATTCACAAGTGTTCGGTCTATCCCTCCACTCCAGAGCCCAAGCAGCCCTCTTCGGATGCTTTCCCTGTGCTTCGGTCTTTTGGTCACAGGTCATGGCCATCTCAATGGCTAGTTTTTAACCTGTCGATACTATGGGGGAGGCAGAGCTATGAGGGTCAGAGGAGAGTGAGGGGAAAAGAAGATATGGAAATATGGAAATGAAGACAAAATGTGTGCTGTTGTCACAGGAAGTGCAGCTCTAAAGGAGTGGCTGGTAATATGTATGAATCACTGTCACTTTTTTTTTTTAAGATTTTTTTTTTTTGATGTGGACCATTTTTAAAGTCTTTATTGAATTCATTACAATATTGCTTCTGTTTTATGTTTTGGTTTTTTGGCTGCAAGGCATGTGAGATCTTAACTCCCTGGACCAGGGATCGAACCCACACCCCCTGCATTGGAAGGCAAAGTCTTAACCACTGGACCACCAGGGAAGTCCCAGAATCACTGTCACTTTTGACAATCTGGTGGAAGAGGTCAGAACTAGTCTATTGGCTTGAGAAGTATTACTTCCAAAGGAGGCACCCTGAGAGGCCAGGTGCTTGTTGCAAGGTGCTGACATGGCTCACGTGTGATGGAGCTCCTCCTGACCTTACTTCTGAGCTGGTCTAGGAGTTAGCAGAGAACTCATTTCACCACCACAATTTTTACCCTCAGCCACCATCCACCTAACTCACCAGGCCAGGCTCCCAATGACTTGCATCAGTTTCAAGAAATCAAAAGGCTGGCACCCCCTGAAGAAGACACTGCAGGAGTGGCAAGCCCTTGTCAGAGTAGGGGTGGTGGAGGGCTTGTCTACCCAGACTGCTGTGAGGATTGGGTGAGTGCAGGAGTCCTGGAAGCAGGGGCTGGGTGGGCCTCTGGGAGTCTCTGCTTAAAGTCTAGCCACAAGATTCCAGCCCTGGCCAGGAGCAGTACGAAATACTCCAGAGTTTGCAAAGGAGGGGGAGAGGGAGTCAGTGAGGAGAGGCCTGCGGAGCAGGACCAGAGCCAGGGAAGAAGGGTGGGGAGGCTGAGAAATCCTGGACAAGGGAAAAAGTATCGGAGACCCACAAATTGTGGAAGTGGCCGCCAAACACAGAGGGTAGGGAGAATCAGTGGGTGAACTTCTGTGCTTTAGTGGGACGCAGGTAGGCTTCAAGTTTCGGCCTCTGGAAGACACCAGGCCTCTGCCCATTGCCCAGCGCTCCCCGCCCCGACCTTGACTCCCACACGCAACAAGTGTTGGCTGCCCGCGGAGGTCTCCCAGCGGTGCGCCAAGGGAGCTCGCGCGAGTCCTCGAGGAACGCGGAGCGCGCGGGTGCCGACAGGGGGCGCCGGCGAGACCCCCGCCCGAACCCTCTGTGGGGCTCAGGTGGTGCGGCGCGGCCTCCGGGCGGCGGGCAGTCGCTGCCAGGCCCGCTCTGGCCCGTCGGGCTGTGGAAAACCTCGGTGGCCTCCGTGCGCACCAGTCGAGGTCCCACAGGCCGCATGGAGCGTAGCGCTCCAGAGATGCACGGCTTCGGAGGGCCGCGGGCGCATCAGGCTTCCTGGTATGGAAGGGGCTCCCTGGGTCTCCCGGCCACGATCCGGACCGCACAGGGCTGGGCACCGCGGAGAGCCCCAGGGCGGTGCCCGGACGAGCGGCCCAGCTCCCTGCCTCCCCTGGCCCAGGCGGGGCCGGCGGCTCGAGGGTTAAAAGGCAATTGCCACCCCCATTCTCTTGAGGAGAAAGTGCTTTTTCTCCAAGTCCATATGGCCACTTCCTTTCGACCTGTTCGGCCCTGCTCGCCTCTTTGTCCGAGCTGTCACTTATAAAGAATCACTTGACTTACAATAACAGGTTCAAAAGACGACAGAGTATAATCAGTTGATCCACGAAGAATTGAAATAAAGAACACCCCACTGCTCCAGCTATCATTCCCATAGAGATAGTGATATCATTGATGTGATTGCGATGCTAATTTCTATACAAGAGAAAAAAAACCCTTGTATTTTGGAATTTGTTCAAAGAGAATTTCAGACACATCAGATTGGAAAATGCGGATTGAATTCCTAAACTTTTTTGGGTAGGCAGGGGATTCTGTAAAAAACCACCACTGCAGAGATATGAGCGGACTTTAAGAATGTCATAGAATTAGCTTGTTTGGGGGAAATTCCGATTCTCCTGGTTCCCAAAGTCCTGAAAAGAGAGAGAGAGAGAGAGAAAGAAAGAGAGAGAGAGAGAGAGAGAGGGGGGGGAGAGAGAGAGAGAGAGGGAGAGAGAGAGAGAGAGAGAGAGGGAGAGGGAGAGAGAGAGAGAGAAAGAGAGAGGACGTGCTGGGTTCTCAGGGAAGAGTCCCAGGGTGCAGGTAGTGGAGACCAGGCCGGGTGCCTACCGATGGTGCGCCTGTGGAGGGGACCACCCACAGTGAGGTGCCAAGGCCCAGTGCCCCAGGCAGCTGGGTCGCACCTGTTGCCTGAGACCCCAGTCCCTGACCGCTGCTTGGTTGCTCCTCCAGTACGAAGTTTTCTGCACCTTTTGCCCCACTGTTGGACCGGTTGTTTGCAACTGAGTGGTTCCTTCCTGTAGGAAGGGGGTGGCGATGGGGAGGCTGTGTCATGCTTTTTCTGTATTTTTGCTTTTTATGTATTGTGGTGCCCTGGTTTAAACCCTTGGGTCATCTTAGGGGAACTCAGTCTGGGCAGGCTGGAACAAGTCTTACCTGAATCAATGTTTTAAGTGTCCCTGTGGCTTGACGTTTTGAATAATCAATCTGTCTCCATCATTTCTTAATCAGGCACAGCACAGGCCTCTCTCTCTCTCTCTCTCTCCCCTTCTCTCTCTTTCTCCCTCTCTCCCCCTCCCTTTCTCCTGCTTTACTTGTCAACTCTTTTGGATCCAGTGTTTCTGCTATTAACATGCCCCAATGTCACATGCGAGCCTTTTCTTTAAAACAAGCTCCTCATTGGTGTATCTGGATACTTCTTTTATTATTATTACTGAATCTTTTTTTCCCCCCATAATGACACCAGGATCATTATATAATCCCATAACAAAGAGGCTTTTGAGGCACCAGCTTTTGTCAACTCTAGGACAGAGAATCCATAATTGCATTATTCAGCTTTTTCCCCCTTCTTCCCCCTCTTCCTTGCTTCATGGAAACCCAACCTCAAGCATCAGTCACATCTTTACCTTGTTACCTCGCCTTATATTATTTACCAAAGCGTTTGCCTTGAGGACCAGCATTTGCAAAGTTGCCTTAAAAAAGTTATTTTGTTTGATAATTAAGTCCTGGAGCCCACCGCGTGTTGATTATTCTGGACCCATAAGGCAGAGAACCTGCGTGACGTTTTTCTCGAAGTTTAATTACCGTATGCTAATTTCCTTGCCTACTACGTGATTAATTAAAATCATATTTTCATAATCATTTGGCACTAGTATTGTTTTAGAATTATCATGATCTCCTAAATAGTGTCTGTAAATAAAGTCGCCTCTAATGGCAGGCGCGGGAGGCGAGGCTGAGGACCTCTCCGTGTTTGTATCGCGGCGATTGGCAACATAACTGCCTTATTTACATTAAATACGCCACAAGGTTACAGCGCGGATCAACGTCATTTGATCGCTGATGACTCCCTTAAACGCCCGGGCTGTGACTGATTCTCCGCGTCCCGCTGTCCACCGAGATTCACCCGGGAGTTTTTTTTTTCCCCCCCAGAAAAGAAACAGACTTTAAATAGTTTCAGGAGCAGGTAAGAATTACGCTTTTTCCTCTCCCCTTTTCCGTCTCTCTCTTCTCTCCCTCCGTGGCAATCTCTCCCTCTCGGCTGGATAAAAAATTCTTTAGTCAAAGGCAGGAATGCAAAGTAGTGACAAGCGAAGGGGCTGATATATGTCTCAGTAACGAGTCTGACAATCAGAATGTAGCTCTTGGAGAATAGATAGATTTTAATAAGTGTGTTTACATGAGCTCAAGGTCAGAAGCAAGCTGCGCTGTGTTAAATGGTTTCTTAGTTGCTAGACAGAGAGAAAAAATGGACGATCACACACCATTCTTTGTAGATTATTATATCAAGGGTTCAGTCTCTGGCTCATCAAAGCTAAATGCCGCAAGACCTATCTAGTTGCTGTGAATTATGCCAGGGCGACAATGGAGAGCGTTTTTAATGGTACAATGCATTTCACCTACCAGATAGGGGGAGGCCGAGCCGGGGATGGGGATGTCTGCTGGGGTTGGGTGATGAGTATCAATGAACGGGGCGATTCTGAAAAGAGGCAGACGAAAATCGAGCCCGCCCTGCCCCGGCTGGGCTGGGAACAGTTCGCAGGGCTCTGCCGAGTGGGCGAGCGAGGCGCGCGAGCAGGGCGCCCGTCCCCCCTCAGCCCCGGAAAATGATCAAGTCAATCATGTGGACATGTTTCATTATTCATTGAACACAATCTTTTACAACGCTCCGTTTACGTGCCCGAGTTTGCTCCCGACGCCCGCGTTTCAGTGTTTAAGGTAAGGAAAACAAAGGTGGGGGGGTCTCGGGGCGCGGCGCGGGGGTGGGGTGGGGGGCGGGGAGGGCGCGGCGGGGGGGGGGCCCCGGCATCCGGGAGGTGGCAAAGTGAGTTTGGACTCTTGGCGTGGGCCCCCATCCCCTCCCCCTCCCCATCTCCGCGAGGCCTGCCGCCGGGTTCCTTCTCGCCCCATCGCGATTAAAAAATACGGTCTAATTAAATATCCGTGGCTGTGACGTTGGCGAGAGAAGCTGTCAGCAGGGGGGAAAAAAAGAGGAAGAAACCGAGAAAGCGGCGGCGGCCCGGCATCGAATGGCGCTAGAGAACTTCGGCGGCGAGCGGGACCCGCGCCTGGGCCGCCGCCTCCCCCGCCCGCGGTCCCGGGACCGTTACTTTGAAAAGGAGCCGCCGGGCCTCGCGCCGGCCGTGCCAGCGGGACCCCGCGCCCCGCTCCGGGCCCAGCCCGCGCCCCCCACTCGCGCGCGGCCCGCGAGTCGCTCTCGGACCCGGGAAACTTTCAAAAGGGTCTGGGGGGTGGGGGGAGTCGTATGGAGACGGGGAGGCTGGGGCCGCAGAAACTTCTGCTCAAGTGACTTTCCCCATTTTCTCCTCTGCCTGAGAATCGGGCGCCCCTCGTTCCCTTTCTTCCTTCGCGGCTCGCTGCGGAATTCCGGCCCCGCCGCCGGGGGGAGAGAGGGTAATTTGTAATTTTTTTAATCAAAGTTAGCTGATGCTTACAGTGTGTCAAACTCGCGGGCGCCAAGGGCCGCTGAGACCTGCCATTTTGTGTTTTCATTGGCCTCCTGTGCCCGGGGAGCCGGGCGAGGCCAAGGCCGGGGGCTCGGTGGGGCCGGGATGCCAGGGTCCGAACCCGCGACCCCAGGAAAGGCCGTGGCGCCTGCCTGTGCAGGCGGCGCCCGCAGCACTACCCCAGCCTAGCCCAGGCCCTGGGGCCAAGCCGGGGGCCAAAGATAAAAATAAAGAAATAAATAAGTAACAGGTTATGGAGAGAACTGAGCCGGCCAGCCCTGGGCTGGAAGAAATGAGGCCAATCAGAGCGAGGGAGTGCGGGCGTGGGGCCTCAGGAAGGCGGGGAGACAGAGGGTTGGGGGCGTCTGGCAAGAGTGCAGTTTGGGGCAACGGAAGCTCCAGGCCAGATGTATGACTGGGGGGAAAATGTTCTTTGCTGATAAACCTTTCTGTTTGCTTCAAGACATTATTTTTTGAAGATGAAGAATTGAGGAAAACAGTCGTAGGTGGGACCGGGATGTATTTTAGGCCAAAAAAAAAAAAAAGGGGGGGGGAGGTTTTCTTTGATGATGAGTAGGAAAGTGCCCAGATCTCGACGCGCCCATCTGTTGCAGTTTTGCAAATAATTTAAAAGATAGATATCTCTATATAGATGGATGTATGTGAAGTGGAAGGTGGAAACGCAGGCGCCGGGAAGTTAGGAAAAAGAAAGAAAAGGGGATTGATTAGGGGCAGAGATCTGTCCCCACCCCACTCTTCTGAGGAAACTCCTGCAGGGCTTTCTTTGGGGACAGGTGGAAAGTTGTCTCCCGCCCCCCCCTCCTTTTTTCACTTCTGTATTGTGAACGTTCCGACTGTCTGCCTCTCGGCGAACATGCACACAAACCCCGAGTTAGGTAGAGGGTCGGACGATCGTTTGGGGATGGGTTGGGGACCGTGGAGGCCGGAGCAAAGAGCGGGGGGCGAAGAGGGGCAGGGCGGGGTACCAGCCCCGCGCGCCGGTCGCAGCCACGGCTGGGTTTTGTTTGCTGGATATTGTTATGTCTAACGAGTGCCTCACAGGAGACGTGATTTGTCAGCCGCCTTCGTTTTCACTTTAGCAGAAAATACGGCGGCTGCGCGGCGTCCTGGACTGCGGGTCCGGGCGCCCGCAGGGTCCGCCGGCGCGGGTGGGCGCGCGGGGGTTCAGGCGGGTGGGAGCGGGCGGCAGACCGGCCGCGGGTAGGGGCAGTGGGGCGGGAGGGGTGAGCGCGCGCGCGGTGCCGGCCTCGGCTGCTCCTGCGCCTTCTCCCGACAGCCGCCGCCGCTGTGCAGTTTAGCAGAAATCCGACAGGGGCCGCGTTTGCTGAGCGCATCCGGCCGCCGGGCAGCCCGAGCGGGCCGCGGGGCCAGGCTGCCGGTGTAGGCGCATGGAGGGGGTTGGGGGGAGGGCAGGCGGGGAGGGGCGCGAGAAGCGGGCTGGGTCCGAGTTCTCGCCACCCCCGGTGTTCGTTGTCCGCGGTGTCCCGGGCGCGTCGGGCAGACCCTGGAGCCCTGGCCTTGCGCCCCCGCCCCCAGCCAAGGCTTAGGTGAACTTGGGGTGGGGTGAGCGTGCGTGCGTGCGTGTGTGTATGGGGGGGGGTGGTTAGACTGGGAACGCTCTGATTTCTTTCCCAGTTTGATATTAGCAACTGGATTTTTACTTTAAGACCGGCTTTGCTCACTGCTGGGGTTGGGAGGGGGCGATCTTTTCCCATCACTCACATCTTTGTTCATTGTTCACTGAGTGGAAGGCAGGCGACTTAAAGAGACGAAAGAAAGGAAAAAGAGGGGGAGCAAGAAGAGGGAAGGAAGAGAGGCGCGGGGAGAGCGCCCCCGCCCCCGCCCGGGTCGGGTTGGATGGTGAAACAGTAAACCCGCTGACGGAGGGTCGCCGGGAAAGTGGACATTACCGCTTTAATTAACTTCGAGATGCTCCGGCGGCGGGACCTGGCGTAGCCGTGACGCGCCCCCATAAATCTGCCCGGCCTGGGGCTGCTCCGAGAACTCGTACAGTAGCGGCGTCAGACCCGACGCGCGCCTCCCAGTCCGGAGCCCATTTGCATAATTGGATCTTTTTTTTTTCTCTTTCTTTCTTTCTTTTTTCCCCCCCTCATTCTCCCTCCCTGAAACTTGTTTGAAAACCCAAGTGAAAACTGCGACGACCTGCACGCTCAAAAGCGAGTGCCAAGTAAGTGCCCTGCCGTGGCCTCGGTGCGCCCCGAGGTTAGCGCGCACAGCAGGCGAGCGAGGTGCCCGGACGCCGCGCGCTGCCGGGCGGGCCTCGGCCGAGGGCTGCTTGCTGGCGGTAGGACTGCAGCCGCGGGCTCCGGCGCTCCAGGCTGGCAGCTCGCACAACTTTTTTTTCCCTCTGTCTCCCGAGTTTTCGCGCCAGGTGAGGTGTTTGGACCACGCGTGTACCTGTAGCGAGACTCGGGAGGCGATCTTTGGGGCACGGTGGAGTTGGGCATTCTCGGGTCCGGGCGTGTTGTCGGTCCCCGCCGCTGTGGAGGGCAGAGCTGCGAGCGAGAGAGCGAACCGGGCCGGCTGCATCTCGCGTCGCGGTGCGAATGCAGCTCGTCGCCAAATGCCTCCCCCATTATTCTAAGGTTTGTGTCTCTGGGTGTGTGTGTGTGTGTGTGTGTGTGTGTGTGTGTGTGTGTGTGTGTGTGTGTGTGTGATCGGCTGTGCTTTAAAAAGAAAGAAAAACAGGCACAACAAGAGCGGAAAGGGCTTCTCCCTTAGCTGCCTCCCCGCCCCCCCATTTCTCCAGCATCATTTATTTCTAGTGCTTGAAGGAGAGAGTGCAGGGCTTCTTTGCTAAAGACAGAGTCACCGAGAGATTGACAGTTCTGTTGGAAATGCCATAAATTCTATAACCAAAATGTAGCTGTATTCATAAAATACCAACCCTGGCCTGTCCAGGAAAGTGATTTTATAGTACCTCAAATTAAAAATACATAATCATGTATTATTATTATTTACAGTGTTCAGAACCTGGGGGGAAAGTCGATTTTCTTGGGAGAAAACTGTAACCCTACTTTCTGTTTGCTAGGGAACTTGCTGGCAGCTGGACCCACCAGCCTGACTGGAAGGGGCAGGGGACTCAGCTTTGGCCTGGGGAGTCGCAGGGGGGCAGCGGGCAACCTTCTGGCCTCTGCTTAGGGAGAGCCTAGGGCTTCTGGCTGAAGGCTGCCTTAGTTATGATGTCATTCTGATAGTGGAGTGCAAATGTCTCCTGATTCCACCATTAACCGCCTGGCTGATTTGCTTGGTAATGATAGCACTGACGTCCAGGGCTTTGACAAATGCAGGCCTGCAGAGCCCTAGGAATTAACTTTTTCCGCCACTGAGGAGGGAGCGAGCTGCCAGAGGTCCACTACTGGGCTCCTGCCTTTGAACTTTGCAGTGCCTGAGTCCAGACACTAATATGGATGGCAGGTCCCTAGACTGAGGGACCCCTGTTTTCCCAAAGTTTGGGAAACTTTTAGAAGGCTTCGATTTACAGAATACCCTTAAGCTAGTAACACTTGAATCCAGTTGTGACCAGACAGAGACATTTGGATCTGACGGATTGCTGGGACCCTGGGTCTCTCTGGGGCCATTGCATGGAAGAAGGGATTGTGACATCTGCTTCCTACCTTCAGTCCCTTAACCGTGACTTTATGTTAACATCACTGCAAGTAAACCGGATTTAGTGTGGATTTTTAAATAGTGTACAGTGATTTAAGATTTCTTTTGATTTACTGTTCAAATGAAATTTACATAAATGTGATGAAAATGAACTTAACATCTGGGCATATGAAAAAAGGTTAGTACCTCATATGTCATCTGCAGAGAAAGTCTCTAAAATGCTTTCACCCTAAACTGGGTTCAGGGAAACAGTTCCTGGAGACATAAATGGTAATTATGGAAAACCTGGAGAAAGCGCTTTCAATAAATTTGCATTCTCTTGGACCACTGCTCTGAAAACCCTTCTTGGTCTGTGCCTGGAGTGCTTAACTTCTGAGCAGGCTTGAGATCTCACAACTCAGCAAGTTAAGTGCTGGCTGGGGCTGTCTTCATGGAAGACACAGGGCGGGATGGGGAGCGACAGTCACACTGCTCTGGTTCAAGCCAGAGGCCAGTAACCTCCATTATGGGAGAGGACAGGGAGGTGGCCAGGAAGTGCAGCCCTACTAACCACAGTTGCCCACTGGGCGCTGAAGGCGATGCTGAAATGTGGAATCATTTGCCTGCTGAGCCCCGAAAAGCTGATGGATTAGGTTGTCTGCTCTGCCTTAGGTAACCAAAGAAATTTTCGTCAGATCAGACCTATAAAATCCACGAGCCCATTCAAACGAACTCTGAACTCTGTCTCAGTTTTGAGCAAGAGGAGCTTATCTCTGGAGTAAGGAAATCAGAGTTAAAAAACCTTCCCCAAACGTGGTTGCCTTTTGCTCAAAAGTTGGCTGTGAATGGCACAGGTGTTTTTAAAGTGCCTTGAATGGAGGGAAGAAAGACAGCAATGATGCTCATGAGAATATAGATGAACTTAGTTTTTTTTTTTTTTTTTTTTTTTTTTAAAGAAGAGGATCATAAAAGAAGAAAGCAAATAGATTTATTTTTCCAGTTTGAATGAGGAGAATTATAGCTTTTTAACGTCTTTGGATTTAGTGTTTTTAATAAGCCTTTTAAGTAAGCTGAAATATCAGCTTGCATTTTGTTCTCAGCATTATTTAAAGTGAGACTTGACGCAAGTTTAAAAACAGAAGTGAGCTTTTTGTAGGTCGGCTTTTGTCCACGCTGAGGACAGGAGTCCCCCACAAAACCTCTGCCAGGACCCAGAGCAGGTGAGAGTGCTCAGCCCTGCTTCATCCTGTCTCCAGATGAGACAGATTTGGGCTGGAAGGATGCTGGCAGTCAGGTGACCTGATGCCATCTCCCAGGCTGTGAAAGCTGGGTTTTGGAGTCTAAAAGCAAAATACAAGTTCACTGACATGGGAGAGACTCATCTTTGCTAGTAGGAGCTTGTGAGCTGAGGAGCTTTCTTGGTGAAACCGTGCCTGCCATGCACACTGGCCTGCCCCCTCCAGGACGTGTCCCCTTCCAGGACGTGCCCCCTTCCAGGACGTGCCATGGTAGGACAGCAGAGGGACTGGAGGGAAAGGAGCAGTCCCAGGGCAAGATGGGGATGGAGGGTCTGGCTGCTGGGGCTCACTGTGTGTTTTACCTGGTTGTGTGGTACCTGGCTGGGAGTTGTTGAGAGAGAGGCCTTTTATCAAGGAGAGGGTTGATTGCTCAGGCCTGGATTGTCTGGGCCACGCTTGGTGGCATTGAGTGCCCTTAGAGGGTGAGAGCCAAGCTAAGCTAGGGAGTCATGCGTGCAGTCAAATCGAGCTAAGCCAGGGAGGGAGTGGCCCACCAGGGTCTTGATTGTGGTGATGCTAGTGTGTGTGTGAGCGTGTGAGAGTGTATGACGCTTGTGCACGTGTGCGCATGTGCTGGGGAGGGTGTTCCTGCTAGAAGCAGCTGTTAGGAGATGATTTCCTATTTACTCAGAGTGCACTACCCAGGGTAGATTAGTGAGTTTGTCAGTGTATGTGCACAGTGGAGGGGTCGGGGCTAAAGGAGCTGAAGGAATCACAAAGTGGAGGGGGACATATATACTCAGAAGATGGACCCTAAAGAATGCAGGTCACCTTTCCTAGATCATATATATATATATATATTTCCCCCGCCCCCCAGTGAAGGCAGACATGGATGGAAGCCACCTCACGAAGGTGGGCCACTCAGCAAGCCACCTGGCTTGGGCACCAGCAGTGCCTGCGTGGGAGTGGGGACTTCCCGACCAGTTATGCCATCATCAGGCTTCTGTTGACCATCTGCCACTGGGCTTCGTCGTGCAGAGATCAGGGCTGGTTTTGTGGGCTCTGTTGGCTGCTTGAGGATACCACCCGCTCAACTTTCCCTTTAAAAAATCATTGTAGATCTTTGGTTTCTCTTATATTGGAGTTTTTGCTACTACAGAGGGCATTGAGCACTTGGCTTTTCACAGCCTCTGAGTATGCTGGAGGTCAGGTTTATCTGCCCTAAGAGACAAGATCCAGGTGAGGCCTTTGGTGGAACTTGCCAGACTAGCCTGAACATTGTTTCTCTAGACCAGGGTTTCTCAACTGTGACACTAGGGATGTTACCCATTTGTTGTAGAGTCTGTCCTGTGTGTTGTAGGATGTTTAGCAACATCCCCGACCTCTACCCACTAGATGCCAGTAGCTCCCCTGAGTTGTGACAATCAAACGTGTCTCCAGACATTTCCATACATCCCCTGGGGGAAAATCAGGCTCATTTCCCACACCTTCTATGTGCCAGGGAGGTCTGACCCCCTGGGAGTACACAGGCTGGTGGGGAGACACACATGTCCTAGTGCCCTGAGACACCAGGGCCTGCCTCTACCAAATGGGGGCAGACCTAGGGGGTCCAAGAGGAGGGAGAATGTCCATAGTAGAAGAATACCTGGGTGGAGGGTATCTGGAGAGGAGACGTGGGGCTCGACTTTGACTGTTTTTATATCAATTACACACTGAAAATGGCCCTGCCAGTGAGAATGTGTTTCTGGGCTCCCTGACTGTGATACGCAAACCAAGAAGTGGAAAGCAACAGTTCTCAGGCTCCGAGTTGAGGCTGGGCATCCTGCTGGCAGGATGATGACAGTGGCTTATTTTTGTGCACTTACTACGCGGTAGGCATGGGTTCTAAGCACTCGACTTGTTTAATCCTTACAACCAACCCCTCTATGAGCAGGTACTATATTTGTCCCAAATTTCAGGAAGGGAATCTCAGACACTGAGAGAGGGGAGTGGAGGGTCCAGGTTCAGAGCCCATCCAGTCTGCCTCTGGAGTTGGCACACTCAATCCCTCTCCTGCTCAGAACACCTCCCTTGATCCGTGGCCAGCTGCCCTTCCTGGGAGCACACTCACTGCAAAACCTCTGAGATTCCATCATTGACCCGACCAGCTCATCCACAGCCTCCTGACACCAGGTAGAGAAGGTCTGGGCATCCAGAACAAGTCCTTTTTGAGGGACACAGACCTCCAGGTGGGGCCTCCAGATGGGTAGTGACAGGAAGGTCATTCAGATGCTTCGAAGGCATTGGGAGATGCAGGAAGGAAGATCAGTTTGTAGGGTCCCCCCTCCTCTACCTACCTATTCTTACTCTGTAGTTTTACAGTGAGAAAATTGTGCCATTTTGACACAGGAAAAATGATCACCGTAGGCTTGAGCTGACATTAACCTGAAAGTTTTATATCAAGGCATTACAGCTTTGATTACCTGTACTGTGTTTAGCTGGTCTTTGATTACTGAGGTAGGCTTGTCTATTGCCCTCTCTCTCTCTCCTTCTCTCGCTCTCTCTCTGCCAGCTAGTTCTTTAGCCCGGAGGCTGGTCTGTCAGCTCCCCAGGGCTTCATTCCACATCTCACCCTGTCCATCCATTTGGAACCATCATCCCCCTTCACGATCTTTTAGCCTTTGGTTTTTTGTTATCAAATACACGTTCACCCATACACATAGACAGGATGAAGTAACCCTCTTTAGGTTGTAAAAGCCAACCCACAGAGTCCCTAACATTGAGATTAATCACAGAAATGCCCATACAGCCTTAATTACAATGATGTTCTCACTTGCACGTCTGAGGTTCCAAAATAATTCCTGTAGATTTGGATGGGATTTTGGCTCATGGAAGGGCTAGATCGTAGGGTTCTCAGTGAATATTTATGCCTGTAGTTTCCAAGTACCTGAGGAGGCAAGGTCTGGGGCACCTCTGTGTAGGCGTGTAGAGGTGGCGAGAACATCGACACCTGCAATGGCTGCTGTTGGGTGCCTGCACTCTGCACCTTGGATGCATGGTCTTATATAGTCCTTTTAACAACACAGTGAAGGGCATCCCTTGGTGCAGTTTCACCAGTGGGCAAACTGAGAGTTGTGGCAACTTGTTGCACCCACAAGCTCCAGCATGGCGGAGCCAGGATTTGAAGCCAGCCTCATTAGCCTGGGAGCTCACACTGCTGCCCTTGCCTGCGCCCCTGCTTCCCCAGGCAGTACTCGGAGAGGGCTGTGAACGCAATCATCCTTCCCTGTCACAGCGACTCGCCTTTCACATGAAAGTTAAAAATGTAAACCAGAACTTGCTACTTGGAGAACATATGCATTGTTGTAAATTTGTTTTCAAGAAGGAGAAAATATTTGGAAACTGTATCAGCTAAACTGCATCAACTATAGAGAAGCAAACAGATCACAGGCCACATAGATATTATATATGGAATTTAATCTCTTTGAATAGCTTGGTTATTTAATTTTATCTTTCAGAATATCTGGAAACACTTATTCCTTATTGGCTAGAGAAAAAAGTGGCACAAACATGTTTTTTGTTCTTTTAAAAATTTTTAAAATTCTCTATTAAAATCTATTAAAGTCAAGTCAGGCAAAGCCTTCCAAATTATTACAGAAAGGCTGTCATTTCCATGAAGCCTATTGAAGGGGGTGGGAAATCTTATCGAAATTACAGCTAAAGTGCTTTAATTATTTTGCATCCTCGGCCAGGGCTCGCGGTTTGGGGGTTGTAATCTATTGATGCCAAGCGGCTATTTCAGCAGCCTTACATTTGCACTGAGCAGAGAGCATCTCAGTGATGAAACATGGCTGGATCCGGCAGTTAAACTCAGTGCGGGATTCCCGCAGCATCTGAGAAACTTTATTCACAAATGTTTTCCACCTGAAAGAGGGTCCGTGCTGGTGGGTGGCAATCCCGCCCCAATAGCCCAAGAAGAGTTCAAAAGGTGGAAAAGTGCAGAATGTGGGAATGCAGGGAGGGAGAAAAGCAGCCACATGCCGACATGAAAGGATATAATCTGTGCAGCCGAAACTTCCCTGATGGTGGAGGGCTGCCTCTGTGCTGGTCCCCACAGCCACTAGGTCTCCTCCCCGAGTCCTCCCGGCCACCCTGAGCCATCGGAAGCCCAGCCCTGCCAGGAGCTCTTGTGGACTTCGGAGGCACCATTTCTGAAGCAAAACACCAGACACCCTGTCTGCAATTCTTTTCTGAGATCATTGATTTGACAACTTAATATCTATTTTCTGTGTGTTTTTTGTTTTGTTTTGTTTCATTCCTCCCCCCCACCCCCCCCCCGCCTGTTTCCTCCTTTTCAGCTGTTTCACCCTTTGCACATGAATTCTGAAAGTATGTTAAAAAAGCCTTTGTTGAAGTTTGGTGGTGGTGGGGCCGTCAGAATTTTAGTCCCATTTAAAATTCTCATCTAACATATTTTGGAGGCAGAAGAAATACAGGTAAGATGATACGAACATTTAAATCATCTAAAAACGTATTGATTAAGGCTGTAAGGTGGCAGTTTCCCCTTTAATAACTGCTGCCACCCCAAGGAAGACACAGTGGCTTTCTAAGTGCGTGACAAATGATGGGCTTATCCAGGATCTGGTCATCTGATTGGCATTTCCCGTGACAATGCTTCTGTGATGTAACGAGTGGTGATATGCCTGTCTTTTGGGGGTCTGTGCATGCCGTGCCTGTTGACATGTTTATTCTTTAGCGATGGCTGTCTGGTGAGGTCAAGTAATATACTGCAGATATTAGAGTACGTACCATTTTCAAAACCCTCCCGGAAGAACTGGCTGCATTTTGACATGCCGCCCTTTTATCTCAGTGATACCAGCAACTTGATCCTCACATTTTCCCCCCGTCTCAAAAGGTTGACAGGAGCTAGATCCGTGTGAGATGTTTTTTTCAGGAGCCTGGCTGCTCAGGTGACAAACACCAGGCCCATGTGTGGATCTTGGGGACAACGGGGGTCTGCTGTTCTGAAAACTTTCTCTCCCTTTGCATGATAATATTGCTCCGATAAAAATCATGTAATTTTTGTGTGTGATCTCCAAATACCACCTTCAATAAAATAATTTGTTCATTGATCTAAAGAAGGAGTGGTTTCCAGCTGCTTCATTCCTTGGGACAGACTCTCCAGTTAGAATCCGTCTCTTTGACTCACTTCTGCTAGAGGCTGGCCTCCTGTGGAGGTCATTGTGAAGGGGCCCAGCAACCTGGGGAGGCTGGGGATGGAGCACTTATTTCTCCAGGAATCAGGGCTGAGCAGAATTCAATGAGAATTCTGATATGATAATTTGTGCTTAAATGTGCAGATATTTGTGCTTGCCCACCTCCATCTCGAAGGCAGGCGAATCGAATTGTTGCTGCACTGGGGAGCTGGGGGCCCCTCCTTTGATTAGTTTCTATCATCAGCCAACTGTTAACCCTTAGGTTAACACAAGGAAACTTTGTGCTCCTTTCTATTTACTGTATCATTGCTCCAGAAGGAGTGTTTATGGGGGAATTCTTTGTGTGCATTTTATTTGCTAATTAAATTTTTGCAGTGGTTACATAGTACATGCTTTGCTTGATATATCAATATCTATAAGTTCGTTTTTTTGCATTATTTAACTTTTAGGGATGTTCCCTCCTTCATTTCATGATTAAAATGCTTATTTCATTGAGCTGGAAACATCAAGTTTGTAAATGAGGAAGAGCCAGAAGCATTTTTTTTGTTTTTGTTTTTAAGCAGTGTAACATAGTGATAAAGAGCTCAGGACCAGTCAAATGGGACCAGGCTCAACACCCAGCTCCACCACTTACAAGCTGTTTGAGAGCAGGGCATTTTCTGTCTTTAAGCCTCAGTTTTCTCATCGGTAGAATTGGAATAATTTTTCCTCCCTAACTGAGTCATCAGGATTAAAAGAGAAAATGATTAATTAATGATCCCAGAGACCAGCTATTCTACAAATGGCCAGCTAATATTATTACTTGTATTATACATTTTGTTAAATATTTTAGGAGTGAAAACCCTACCCCAAACTATAGCCATCAATCATTTGCAGAGCCTGGTGAAGCGTCATTCCTCCTTTGTTTCCCTGGCTGGTCTTTGGAGTTATTTACCTGGGGATCAATAAGTATCAGCTGATTGATTTCCTATATGTTTCAGAAGATGCATTTTAAAGGGTCAGCTGAGTTCGTGCAAGGGTATGGCCGGGGGGAGGGGGGGTAGGGTTTAAGTATTTACTAAACAAACATGCTCATTCCAGTCCATCAAATGTTAACACTGTGTTTCCAGGACACACACACACACACACACACACACACACACACACACACACACACACACACACACACACACACACACACCCCATACCACACACTGGTTGTGGGAATCTTGGTGGGCCTTGCTCTTCATCTTTGCCCTGAACCCAAGCCAAAGGTCCCAAGGAGACACTGCTGTCATTCATTCATTCGTTCATTCATTCATTCACTCAATCTTTTAAAAAATATGTACTAAATGTATTCTGTGTCCTAGGCAGATTAGTGGTGTGAAGGAGAGCAGAATCACTTTTGGGGCTGTTATACCAGGACAAAAGCACAAGTGCAGGCAGTGAAGATGATGCTTTAGGATCCAGGTTCCAGATCTAACACACACACACACATGTATCAGAGGCTCACCTAATTTGCATACTTGAATACACTCACTAGCTGATTTCAAGGGAGCCAAATGCTTGCGCACGAAGTATAAAATTAATGAGTTGAACTTGTGGCCATTGCATTCAAGATGAGTCACCCAAGACAGAGGTGGGGAGTTGAACATAACTCCTTTACTTTTTCCTACAGGGGAAAGGGTGGAATTCTGGGTTGGCTGTTCCTCACTGGAGGGGATCCTGAATCTACGACAAAATCAACATGTCAGTCATCCTTGGAAAGTACCCTAGTGATGTTATATTAAGAAAAAAGATCCCACCTTCCTGCAGGGAATTTGAAACCAAGATCAGGTCCTGTAAATAAACATCTAGCATTTATTGAGTGCTTATTACATAGGTGACCTTGGGCTTTAAAATGCAAGATATCATTTGATTTAATCCTTAGAACACTCTGCTTTTTGAGGCATATCCACATAGTGTGACTTGCCCAGGGTCACGTAGCTGGTAGATGGCATTGCTGGGCTTTCTCTGAATGGACCTGTGCCTGTGACTGGTGGGCTCTGGGACACCTGGCCTGGACCTTCTCTGGAAGTGGGATTTTCTAGAACACATACAGCAGTTGGAGAGTTGAGGCTTCTGAGCCTCATGAACCATTCATTCCTCTTCTTCAGGTGGAGTAGTGTGCCGTGGAGCAGAGCCCTTGGCAGGGGGCGGGGGCTGCTTTCCTGTCACACTCCTCCCCTCATACCACTCTGGGCAGTGTCGCCATGCTCTGCAGTTTGTTCTCTCAGATTTGTCCATCCTTCAGATATTCACTGTGCTAGATGCTGGGGACACAGCAGTGGACCCGGCATCCATGGTTCCTGCAGCTCTAGAGGGAGTCACAAGAGAGACACGGTATTTATCATTTCCACTGTGACCATGAAGACTGAAGGAAGAGGACAGAGGGCTGTGGGGAAGTGCCTCTTCAACTAGGTGGTCAGTGCTGTTCTTGGAGGATTAAAGGTGAGAAGGAACCAGTAAAGCAAGGGGTAGGGAAAACTTCCAGGCAGAGGGAACAGCATGTGCAAAGGCCCTGAGGTTGGAAGGATCTCGATGGGTTGAGGAGAAGAAGGAAGGCCAGGGTGGCTGCAGCTGGGTATGTACTGCTCCCCCAAAGAACAGTGCAGTCTTCTTTCTTTACCTGGGGAAGGAGACTTCTTCCAGCTGGGGCCACTCCCTCAGTTTGCTGTGAGCACGGCCTGTTGAGGGGCACTTCTGTTGAAGGGTGTCTACTGGAGGCTGTGGCCTTCTCTGCCATCCAAAGTCAATATCTTCCTTCCAAGTGGCCCTTGCCTCCTACCCTCCGTCCGTTCTTCTCTCTATACAATTCATTCATTCATTCCACAGATATCCACTGAACATCTACTCTGCGCCAGGCACGAAGTGCATATAAAGTTAGTTGCAAAGACAAAACTTATGTAAGCTCTCTTACATTTTAGGTTCTGTTGAGATTCACAAGTACTTCTGTGATGTCTGGCTCCCCTCTGCCCCCCACCCCAACTCTAGGGGGTGTCCCCTGACTACATAGTTCTCTTGTACTTTGTTTGGTTAGACTTGTTTATACTTCATGCAGTCTCAGAGCAGAGAGGGTAAAGCTCGAGTTTGCACCAGCATCTCAGAGTTCCCGTTTCTTCCCTGTGCATGGCCACGGTGGTTACATGCTTCCCTCCATCCCTTCCCACCTTTGTTCCTGAGTGTGCACCCATGTCAGGCAGTGTGCAGAGTGCTGGGGTGATGAGGGACAACGTCACCACAGGGCCTCTGCCTCCATGGAGACACCTCAAGTTTGTACTTGATTCAGGTGTCTTGGGATTTTTGAGGAGGTTCTCACCTCCCAGCTCATTCTGGGGGTCATGAACACCTTCCCCTTTCAGGAAAGGGACAGTGTGGCAGGACAGCTAGGTACTTGTTTATGTCACCTGTAAGTCCAAAGAGGAGTTTTTGCTATAGAACCTGAAAGTATACGTTTACATGCCTGGTCCTTTTGATTCATTACTTACATGATTACATTGGTAACTTTTAAATTTAATTTAATTTTTTAGTGGAAAATGAAGTATGTCCTGGCTCTTTGGATACTGAACTTTTCTTCTCTTCATTTGGTTTTAAATGGTTAAGTAAATTTCATTAAATAACTGTAAACATTCCAAATCATCCTGCATATATATCGTATTTAACATCATCATAACTTTGATGTAAAATATTAAAATGTAAATGCCTCAAAAGAAAAATTATGGAAACAAATGCATGACTTATTACACTTTCAGAAAAGTTGCTTAAATATTTCCCCTTCCTTAGCAAAAATCTCTGATGAATTACGAGAAAAAACATTTAAGGGCACTATAAAAAATAATTCTTTAGAATAAAAGAACAGACCTTGGTAAGTGGTATTCCCCAATTTTATCTGTTCAGCTCTGTGAATATATGTTGGCTATTGTCCACTCATCAATTTGATTATTATAAAGTAAGCTATATCAGCATGAATATAATCATTTTAATTTCTAAGCTTTAGTTGGAATATTTTATCCAAGTATATAAATATAGCTCTAAATTTATATATACTTTATGAAATTTGAAACAACAATTCTTCCTCTTCCTTTTAAGAAATATTTCAGTCTATAGTAAAATTGTCTGGGAAGCATTTGGTATTTTATTTTGGTCTCTGTCATGCCTTTCCATGTGATTGTTCTATATTAATCTTGAAAAGTGACATAAGATTTCTTTTCCATAATGAATAGCAAATAATGTAATAATAACAAATGATAACTCTAATGAAAAAATTATATTTTTCTCCAACTAATAGAAGAGTGGCAACAATAGGTAGGATAAAATAAAATCAATATTTTGACACTGCTCTATTATGTCTGGCTCATTAATTTGGAGAAAACTTCTCTCTTCAATCCTAAATCACAAAGTGTCAACAAATAGTAGTTTTAATGTCTACTTTCATTCCAGTGCATTTAATGCTTTGCAAGTTATTTTTGGAGGAAAATGATTTTTGATTCTGCAGATGTATAGAGATTGCATTGTGTAGGTTTTTGTCTTAGGGAACAATGAAAAAGTTTTGCCATGTACTTTGTATTCAAGAGATAGTTCATTCCAAATTCCAGTTCAGCACAATACTATATGGTTTTCATATAAATGAATATGTATGTATGCATATCTGTATATGAATATATATGTATATGTGTGTATATGTATATACACATATATGTATATATGTATATACATGTATATGTATGTATGTGTATATGTGTATCATTGTCCTGTTTTATTTTCTTCACACACACACACACACACACACACACACACACACACACACACACACTCTTTTTTTGTTTGCTTTTTTGGCCATGGGCCCCGGCAGGAAAAGCACCAAGTCCTAACCACTGGACCGCCAGCGAATCCACCCCACCACACACACACAGTCTTAAAGGCCATGCTCATTCACATTCATTAATTTCACCCAAAGTTTCACGTAGCTTCCTCTTCTTTTAGAAGAATCTAGCATTTCTGATTTCCGAGTAGCGATTGTCAGTTGATTAAGGTCAATGCTAGCACTTATTCAGGCTCCTATTGACTGGGGCCACGTGATATGAGTGATTGATCCACCTTAGACACATGCTTGCTAATTTTCCATTGTAACGGTCCTTTTCACCTAGTCTATTCTTCCTTACCCCACGTCTTTCATACCCCACTTAAGAACACTCCATCCCGCCCCCCAGGTCCTGTGCTGTTATATTAATGCAGAATTACATCTCTCACTTGTGCAAAAAGTATTTGTATCACCACTGCCTGTCCTCCTTTGTTTTCCTGAGATCACAAAAGCCTGGGATTTAGACTAGCAGATAATAACATACAGTGCAAATTATTGATGCTGCTTTAATTGTCTTATTGACAACTCACTTGAACTTGGAGAAGCATGCTAATATTTATCATCCTGTGAACTCATGTGCATTTTCTTGACTAAAGCCGTAATTACAGAAGAATTTCAAAACTCAGATGTCTGCCCGCAATGGCCTCACCTTTCCTCTATTTGGACAAAGGCTTCCAGACTGCTGCATCGAGGGAGAGCTCTCATCGTTCACTGCCCCGTAAGCGTCAGTGTCCTGCAGACGCCTCTCCCTCTAGGGGGTATCTGGCTAATTAACACCTTGACCAGCACCTGGCCAAGAGAGGAGGCAGAGATAGGACCCACCTGAGCGGTGGTAAAGAGGGCCGTGCCCATCCGGCCTCAGGGTTGCCCAGAGGTTTTTGTTTTTTGAAGAGACAGGTGTTTCTTTCCTTTTGGGAAATGCCCATAAAGAACATTAAAAGATTTAGAACAGGCTGAAGCTGAAATGAGGCCACTGAGCTGACTAGGAGGTAAAAATCCAGTTGAGGAGGGTTTTGACAAGCTCGCGTTGATGGATGGAGCCATCATGGCCTTGCCTCGTACCTTGCTGTCCCCATCTCCCCTCTGCTCCCCATCATCCGCTAGGCTCTGCCCCCTGGCCCTCTCTCAGTTCCTTGGGCGCTCTAGCCTTGATCACACTTGAGGCCTTTGGCGTGGCTATTTCCTCTGCCTGGAACGCTCTCGTCTGCACCCTTCACCTGGTCTCTTCTGCTTATCCCTCAGGCCCCACCGAAGGCCATCTCTTCAGAGAGGCTTTTCCTGGCTTCCCTCTTCCTCTACGCCACATTGCTCACCTCCTAGCTCATGGTCCTATTTTATTTTCTTCACGGGATTTATCTTAATTGATTGCATCGAGTGTTAGCATGCATTCTGTCTACCTCCCTCCTCTAGAACTAGACTCCCCAAGGCCAGGGCCCCTTCAGGCTCCTTGATGACTCTCCTTCCAGCACCTAGAACAGTGGCTTGCAAAGGCGGCCAATTAACAAATGCTTTTTGAAAGGCTGCTACTTTCCCAAAGGAAAATATGTATTTGGGAGTTTATCCATGATCTTTGGGAACGATGTCATGTCATGCCATGATGCGCCCTTTGTTCCTGGTTAGGGATGGAAGCTGCAGCTGTGGCTTTCTCCGGACTACCAAGAGGTTGCCATGATGGAGATTCAGAAGGGTGGTTGTCTCTAGATAGAAAGTATGTCAGTGTTACTGCCAAGTTTCTCCCACTTGTGGGGCATTGCTCAGTCGAGTGTGTCTCCTCTGGCTTGTGTTGTGGCCATGGAGGCCTCTTCTCTCAAGCCGTTCCCCTGCCCGGGCCATCTCGTCCGAGGCTGGCCACGCAGTCTCCGCCACGGCCTCTCCCTTGACATCAGTACGTTGGGCACGGAGAGCCCTCATCGGGGTCTTTGTCGCTGCTGAGAGCCAGCTGCGTGGGACCCTGATTAACACGGATAGAGTCGTTAGCGGCTCTGCGTTCACGTCTTTGGCAGCACTTGATGGGGGTCCCTGGGCAGAGGAGCCGTGGGGCCTGGAGAAGATGCCGTCTTGACTCCCTGATTGGTGAGGCGCTCATCTGAATGATGAGTGAGGTGGAGCCACCCCACTGGCTTCAACGAGACACTCGAATCACAGAGCGTGATTGCAGAAGGGGAGAGAGGACTTAAACCTATGTCACACCCTGTTGCCCAAGTGACTGCCATCTTGGGGAGCTTTGTGAGGCTCGTGCGACTTGCAGAATCTATTTTCTGAAAGTGTTGGAGATGCTTGTCTCCTCCTCCCAACAAGTCAACAGCAACTGACAATTCCACAGAAAAATAAAAGACGGGGATGAATCTGGGAAGGGCTGTCCCACAAGTCTCCATTTCCACCTGTTTGTCCCACAGAATTCTTCCACTGTATAAAATTTCTCCCTTTGACCCATGTTATTTGTTTACTCTGTGAGCTAAATGGAGTATCTTCTTCCCATGCGCATCTTTTCTCCTCTACTAGATTGCAGGCTCCCTGAGGACAGAATTCTCCTTTTCTTCCCTTGGTGTGTCAGTGCCTTGACAGCCACTAACTGTCCCCCACACTCACCCCACAGGGTGTCTGGCACCTGCGGGAAGGGTTCGGGATGGGAGAGGGAAGTAATAAAACCTTAATAAAGAATTAGGAATGTGGGTCTTTTGAAATGATTTAGAATAATTTCCCGGTGAATTGTTTGTGATTTGATAGACCTCTTGTACTAAAAACTATTTGCTATCTAGTTGGCTGCTTTTTTCTTTTTCATTCAATGAGTTAGGAAGTCTGCTAATTGCTTAAAAACAATAAAGATCATAAGACTCTACGAGGGAGGCTTGAGACCACTACTACTCAAGGCCAAAACTTTTTGGGGGGTGAGGCTTTCATTGTGAATGGGTTCTGTGATCAGGTAAAATAAGAAATCCCTTGGTGTTGTGCCTCTTGGTGACGACCTGTTGTAATTAACCTCTAATTAAGGAGGGGAGTCCCGCCTCCCAGCAGAGGGCGGGGAGGAACCTGGCTTTTCATGGGATTCTGGCTTGGGTTTATTCACGTCTGCCTTCCAGCCTCTCTTCCCTGTGGCCTCCCAGTCGCCAGCGTCCTGTTCAGCTGCTGTGTTTCAGCTATTTGTTTGTGTGAATGCAAATATGTATTCATGAGGACCCAACTCTGTGCCCTCATGGCAGGCCAGTATACACTTCAGAGTCAAACGTAGGATGGAGGCACAAATCTGGGTCCTGGCCCTTGCTTGGTTAGTCACTTAGGCACCTTATGACCCCAGCTGGATCTGTTTTCCTATCTGTAAAATGAGGAAGGTGTGCCTGCCCAATCGCTCTCAAACTTAGCCAGATAAGAGAATAGTTTGGGAGGCTTGTTAAACATTCCTATTCTTGGGCCCCACTCTGAGAGTTCAGTTTTGTAGATGGTGCTGATGTCCATGGACCCCAGCAGCTGGTCCAGGTGGCCGTTTCCAGTTCTGCTGTGATAGTTTATGAAATAAATTTGGAGAAGTGGTTAAACATTAGCAAACCTTATTTATTGTCTACTTGGTTTTCTCCAGGTTGTCCTAATTTGGTGACATTTTGCAAAATTAGAGAGTATTCCTGGCCACAATCACAGAAGTAATTCCAGATACTTATCCTCCTGAGAACCTGTCACTTTGCAGAGCAGGTGACAACATCAGAAGGCTCCACTCTGGGCAACAGTAGTCCCACAAATCCTTTATTTGGCCTCAACTTACTGAGACTTTTTTCTGGCACCCCACACATCAAAACTGGGCAAAACTGACCTGGCCTATTCATGCAAGAGCCACATGTAGTGTGGTGGCTGAAACTTTGTGTTTGAATTCAAACCAGATAGAAAATAGTAGAAGATGACAAGGGAATTGTCACAATTTATCAACACATCTTTGATTTTAAGACCATATAGCTTCAAACAAAACAAAGCAAAACTAACAACAAAACAGAAAACCTACGAAGCTTGGATGGCTAATAAGTCTTCAAATTTCTATATGGTGAAACTGGGGAGATGTTCTTGAAAGGTCTAGCTGCAGTGAGTGTATATGCTCAGAAAGAGACTTCTAAGCTTTCATCGTATAAACCACTAATTCCACATGAGTTAGAAATACTCTTCATAACTCCCTAATTGAGCAAGTGGGACAAGATGTTATTAATACTGCTCCAGGTGCATTTGACTTTTGACCTTGGCCAGCAGTGGTTCTGAGAAGCCATTACTTCTTATGCCTATTCGATTTCATCCTTTAACAAGGAAGACCCTTGAGTAAACAGTTGTCTATTTCTTTTGTCTTTTTAGCACCCCTCCCCAGAAGTTTGGTGACATTAAGCAGGAAGGACAAATCATCACCATGTGCACATTTCATATCAAATGAAAGAACTCACTTTGCAGCCAAATGTGGGTTTAACCTCTCCCATATCTTTGGTTGTGCATAATTAATGTACGGTTCAGCATTTGACTTTTGTGCTTTTCATACAGATTTAATCGTAAAGGACGCTCTGGGTCCTGCGCTCACAAAGGCACATTCAGCTTATTTCGTGGGTTTTGCCTTTGGGCTTTGGGGATGCCCTTGCCTGAGTTTTCCTGAAGAAGTTGAGCTGTATGGATCAAATACCCTCTCCCTGTAACTGTTCAGCAAACATTGATTCAGTGCCTAGCACTGTGCTCCTAAATGTTTGGAAATGAACGCTGCATTACAGCTGTGAATACTAATACCGATGCTTGAGATGAAGGGGAGGAGGGGAAGGATGCCATACTGCTCCACTGTGGCATGTGTTTTACGGGTCACTTCACATGTATTTTCTCACTGAATCTTCAGCAGTTCTGTGAGGTAGGGGCATTGTCCGATTTTCCAAACAAGGAACCTGGAGCTCAGAGTGCCAGGTGACTTACCAAAACCCACGCTCATAGCAGGGGGCTGCGTCCCGGTGGAAATCCCCAATCCCTGTCCATAAAACCTCTCTTTCCACTGTGCTGTTTATTTCGTGGCTGTGATTACTTAGATTTGGTCAAAGGAACAGAGAGGGAGCTGCTGGGTGCCCTGGAGAACAGCCCCAGCTGCCCTGTGCCTTCTTGGGGAGCGGAAGTAGAAGGCCAGGGGAGGGCCAGGGGAGCAGGTCACGAAGCCACTAGTCTGCAGTGCCTTCTCCTGGGGAAGCATCGAGCAGAGTGATCACCGAAAACAGTTCTCATTTATGCCCGCTGCTGGGAACTTTATGGGGGACATCCTTTAAATGGTTTCTTCTCTGGGCAAAGACAAGCACTTTCTGAATCTGCCCTCTTGCCAAGTAGATGAGATGTAAGAACATGTTTTCTATTGATTTTTAAAAGCAATTCAGGACCCAACTGGTAATAATAGGTGTGACCTGTGCTGTTTTCCAGGCAGTCGCAAGCAGCTCAGAGCCTTGTGGTGCGACTCTGATGTTTGGGATGTGCATTCTTTGAAGATTACTTCTAAAGCAAGGCATCCAAATTCTTAATTCACGATTCTGTCTATTCCTGTGGTGTTTACATTCCACCATGGCAGAAGATCACTGTAAAAAAGAAAGATGAAAATGCACTTTTAAAAAGGGCTTTCTTGTGCAGGCTTCCTTCAGAGACCCTACCCATGTCCCCTCTTGGTGATGCAGAGGTCTGTGTTTCATCTGCAGGGAACATACACATTAATGGTGATCTAAAGATTGGGCACATTGTTATGACACATTTGAGCTGAGCTTTTGGGGCACCGAGCAGTGAGGAGCAGGCACTGGTGCCATTTTGGGGTGTTTGGGCATGTCTCTCTGGCATCTGTCTCAGAAGTGCTTCCATATATTTTGTTAAGGGGTGCTTTCTGCTCCTTGCTGGAAGTCGGTTCTGGAAGGGTCTTGGGAAAGTGGTGGTGGAGCTGATTGATTCGGCCAGTGAACAGAGCAGGGCTTTGCTAGGGCTGGGCGTGAAGAGAGGGGCACTGTTTGTACTTAGAGGAGTCTTTGAGCTTTGGTGCCTGAGAGTGAGAGGACCAGGTAGAGCCACTTGATTCCCTAGACACCAAAATGACTGTGTTTTCTCTCCTCTCTACACCCTCCCCCGTATGACTGAGAAGGTACTAAAGTGCATAGTAAATGGAAGGACAGAGTTAGTCTTGATTTTTTCAACCATGACTGTTTTGATGCCTTTTTTTTTTTCCAGGGGGACAGGTATCAAGTGTCAAATACTTAAAAACACAACTTAATTTTTCTGTTGTTGTTGTCTCTGAATTTTGGGGGAGTCTTCAAGGCGCACATGATCTGTCCATCATGTCACCCAGGGCTTTGGTTAATGGCCTCTCTTGATGAACATTTGGGGCCTGTCTACTCCCCACTGTCCCCCAAGTCAGCAGCACCTTGTCAGTGGGCAGCTGGGACCGCCTGATCACGGGGTCCTCTCCGGGGAACCTTGGGTGTCAGGGATCAGGATGGGCATAGTTCTATATGAGGCCCCATGTCTGCATGGCTGGAGGCCAACCAGAAACCATTTCTGATGCATTTTGAATCACCCATGAAGTTTTCTCTTCATTAAGTGCATAATTATGAAATGATGGTTCATAGTAGAACTCAAGACAAGATATGGTTATGGTGAGTGCAAATGGTCTTAGGTAAACGTTCAGGCTTTTGCATTTGTCAGTGCATGGACTCTCCCTGTAATATGTTGAGATAGCAGCGTATGAGCAGGAACACACAGGTGTCCGACGTACAGTCCCTGCGGCCCTTTAAAAACTGTCTCCTTAACATTTGCTGGCTTTTCAAGGGATGGGTTGCCCTTGAAAAAAGAACAATTATTAAATTCTTTCACCTTTAAAAACACTTTAGGGAGGGGCTTCCCTGGTGGCGCAGTGGTTGAGAATTCGCCTGCCAATGCAGGGGACACGGGTTCGATCCCTGGTCCGGGAAGATCCCACATGCTGCAGAGCAACTAAGCCCGTGCGCCACAACTACTGAGTCTGTGCTCTAGAGCCCATGAGCCACAACTACTGAGCCCACGTGCCAAAACTACTGAAGCCCGTGTGCCTAGAGCCCATGCTTTTCAATGAGAAGCCACTGCAATGAGAAGCCCGCGCACTGCAATGAAGAGTAGCCCCCACTCGCCGCAACTAGAGAAAGCCTGTGCGGAGCAGCGAAAACCCAACACAGCCAAAAATAAATAAATAAAATAAATAAATTAAAAAAAAATCAAAACACTTTAGGGAGTGCTCCCTGCAATTTCTGTTGGCCGTGGCTGGCTTTGGCCATGGACCACACCCCCAGTCTTCCTGGGCCTTGGGTGCCTCAGGGGAAGCCGAAGAAGGGCTCCAGGGCGTGGAGGAGGCAGGTGCATGTGCCGCAGGGGGCCTGAGGTTTTGGCCTCTTCCATCTTCATCACGTCAATAGCATCCTTAAGGCCCATGAAAATTGACGTTGGGGTTTTTTAACGTGTTTTCTTACTCTTTTCTTTGAGTAGACACGACTGTAAGCACCCACGAAGCCTGTGACATCGACACTGGAAGCATTGGCAATTGAACATAGGTACCCAGAAAAATGGGAACCTTTCCTTGTATATGGCTAAGGTGTTGAGATAGGATGGAGACCAAGACAGGTAGATTTTTGGTCAGATCCCAGATAAACTAACTTGGTAGTTTCCAAAGTTATTTTTATTGTACCTACATAGTAGGAACAGTAGAAGGGAAAGATTCTCAACTTTGGGAATATTTAGAGCATATCTAATTATTTTAAAAAGTTGCCGTGATTCTCATGAAAGTAATTTAATTTTAACTTCATTGACTTTGTAGTACTTTAAAGAAGGTAGAGAGTATCTTGAGAAGATGATCATGAGCAATAGGTAGTTGGAAAGATTTGGTATCAGCCACTGAAGCAGCACCCACAGTGCTCTTTCCAGTTGGGACTTTTGCCCTGTAGGCAAATCCTCACCCCTTGGGAGCCCTCATTTCATCAGCCGCATAACCGCAGGGAGACCCTCCTCGTCAGATGTGTAGAGGGATCCTAGCTGGTGTTTCCAGAGGGCAGTATGAATGATAAATACTGTTAATATTCAGAGGCAAGAATTGATTTTAAAAATGTGCCTTTGATTCACTAATCTCTGACATTGAGACATTTTTTGAAGTCTGTTGCTATAATTAGAATTCTATAAGCCATTTTATGTCTCTATCAAAATTTTAAGAGACATAGAAAATTTAAGGTTTTTTGGAGCTTATAATTCATCATATCAATGCAAATCATTTTGCAGTTTGGGCTTCAGCGTGGGGCAGTATTTCGGGCCCAGGGACTCGATCTGTCATTGGGGCTGTATCAACAGCAGCCAGTCCCGGCCCTGACCCTACACCGCAGAGCTTGGATTTTAAAAATTGCTCGTGAATTGTGTTTCTGCCTTGTTTTGATCTGTTCTCTGCAGCTGAAATGTGGGGCTGGATGATCAAGCGAGAGGTGAATGTGTCATTCAGAACCTGTGACTTCCCTGCCTATTGCCTGTGCTTGTGTGTCCTGGCTGGGCAGGGGTAGAGGGAGGGGTGGGGGAGCCTTGGTTTCTGGGGACATGTGGGGTAGCGCGACAGCTTCAGCTGGACTCAGGTGAGTCACGGCTGCGCTTCGAGATGGGTAATTGATGGCATGTGGTCCGTGAGCCATGTGTGAGAGCCCTTCCTTAGTCATAGGGAAGGAGAACACGCATTGCAAATAAAAGCCTCATCAGATTAGTGAGTCAGAAAAGACGCTAATCCCAACCCGATGCTTAATTTCTACTTTTTTCCTTCCTAAAGCAGAAGCTGTTCCTGTTCTTTGAAAAAAAAAAAAATCAGTTTAAAAAGGACTGATTTAACCACAATTGAAAAGGGGGGGGGCGTGTCACCATTGCACTATGACGATTAGCATGAAGATGAGTTGCACTTTAGCTGGGCTGAAACTTGTTCGTAACAGAATGTTAAATACTTAGTGAAAAGAAAGATTATGTCTATCTAGTTACACCATTCCTTGATATATGCTCCATGTCAGAGTGCCATTGTCTCCTGGGTAAAGACGGAGAGTTCAAATACCCACTATCTCTCCCCTGGTGCTCCAACTGCTCCGCTTTGAAGTTTTTATAATCCATCTGTCATCTTCTAGCAAGGAGGGCACATGTTCTGTACCACTCAATTACAGAATTCTCCTTTGCCAGCTCCAATGAGACAGGAAAGAATGTTATGGGTGGTTGAGAGAAACTGTCAGATATACTAAATTCCTAGGATTCATATGGACGGTGTTATTCCAGGGTAGGAACACAGCCCGCCTATTGTTCAAGTGCATTAGGGATACATTTGGCGTTGGGGTAGAGATCCTTTGATTTTTTTTTTTTTTTTTTTCTTCTCTTCCGGAGTGTTGTCTTAAATTTGATTGTTCGTGTTTGGGAAAAGAAAAAAAAGGATCACTCAAACCTCCTCTGGAATGTGGACCTTCAAATGTGGATTGAAAATGTGACATTTGTTTTAGCTAACAAGGAGTCGGTGACCCAACTGTGCAGAGATTGCGAAGTATCGGAATGCTTTTGTTTCTGTGGTTTCACTTTAGTGAAATAGGATTTTACTTGGACTTGATAGAAGATGGTGACTAGATACAGCCTGATCTCCATAGAAATAATTTTCACCATCGTATGAACGGAAAGCCTGAGCAGTGAATGTTCTGCCATCTGGTGAGATCAGAGAAAGTTAGCCCTGGACTGAAAAGTCTTTAAAATGGGTTATTTTATTTAAAGACAATCTACCTTGGAGTGGTTAGTGTTGGTGGGTAGCATGTTAACTTCTCACTCATTGAGTCACGGGTGGTTAAATTCGTTGTCTTATGTGAAATGAGTTTGATGATCTCGGCTTAGCCTCTAGTGGGTATTAATTCACATTATGAAATATCCCAGAATAATTTAGCACCGTGTGGCATAATTTGCATTTTTACTCAAGATAGGGGCAATGATTGTGTCTGTGGATGTATTATTATTATTTTTTCATTCAGAAGAAGATGGCTCTTCTTTGTGGCTTACAGGGTGATTGTTTGTGGGGTTACTATTGTTAATTTTTTGGGAGCATATGGCTTAAGAGCTTGGGGTGGTGATACTAAGACATTCTAGCTTGGCACTAAAACCTAACAAGAAATATTTGCCGAGGCATAATTACAGCTGAGCTGCTCTAGGATTTCATGGCCCTGCCCAGAGTTGGTATATCCTACACACATGTGCATTTTCACACAGGAGCACATACATGAGAGAACATGTATTAGGGTGGATGCATACAGTTTGGAGGACTCCACGAGTCCCACAATGTGTAAAAGGAATCTTTTCCCTTTACAAAACAGGAAGGTTTTCCAGAAATGCAAGATACTATTACATAATTAATTTAGTGAAACTTCTTAAATCTGATCTTCTGTTCAAACTAATAATGGGAGGATGGGGTAGCTCGATGTCATTAATTGAAATCTGGAGACAATAAAAAAATGTCTTTCTGCAGCTTCAATACAGCAGTCTGGAACTGTCGGGTCAGGCTGTGAACCAATTTTCTTGTCATTACTTTTGATTTTGGAGTCAATACAAATTTCATCAGTGATTGTAGGGTGCATATCCTCGTCTGCATGGACCCTGTCACAGGAGAATATGTGCACTCGGCTTAAAGATTTACGGAAAAGCAGTGCTGGTGAGTCAGGAGAGGGAGGAAGGGAAATGCTCCTTCGTGTGGCCGCATTGCTCGGGGTGATTGGCGGGAGGGAGACCCGGGGCTGGGGAGAGGGCGGGAGCCGCAGGCCTCTTCTGAGTCTCTGCAGGCTGGCCACCTGGTCGCAGCCTCTGCTCGCCTGGTTCCTTCTTGGGCAGCTACTCCTTTGCACCCCGTTCCAGACCGGTCTTTAGCTCAAGTTTTCCCTCTCTTCCACGTCTCCTCAATTTACAGATGTGGCGAGAGTATTCCTGCAGCACACCGAATTGAAGGCCCTACAGAAAGTTAATTGTAGGGAAGAGGAAAAAGGAGTCTCAACTTTGCAGGAGTTAGTGAAATTTCGAGAGCATCCTGGGCAAAGGAGTCTTTTGTGTGGAGAGGGAAATCCAGGATGTCTCGCATGATTCCTCATTTTTCCTGCATCCAATTTGCATCTTTGCAAGTCATGGGATCAGCCCATCTATCATTAGGTATTGGCTTAATTGGACATTTTTTACGAGCCCAGTTTGCTATTGATGTTAAAAGCAATTCGCAGAAATGCCCTTTCTTCATGATTCGGTATTGGCAATAGCGATGTATGTTTAATCACATTTTCCATGAGTAATTATCTAATTCACATGATTACCAATATAAAACAGGAAAATAGAATAGGAGCTTAACTCAGTCCTGCTTGGGCGGTGACACAGACATGCAGAGGGACCCGGGTGAGGGCAAATGTTTGCTGGCTCTGTTTTTCCTCTGTGATATCGTGGAGATTTTTATTAGCAACAGGAGCTCTCTGAAGCTGGGCATGTGTGAGAGAGAGGCTATTTGGAATTCTGTTATAATGCAGTTTGAGGTTCACTCTGTCTGCTTGGGTTCTTAACGTTTGGGCTGTCCTTTCTGAAGATTTCCGGGAGACGGAGGTCACATTTTTTATTCATGTTGAAAAATATTCATTTATCAGTATTGGTGCCACTGTAAACAAGTGATAAAGTGACAACATTTACAACAGTAAAACTGACAGCATTTACTTTAATTTTCTGTCATTTTGGTAATTATATCAATCAAGACCCAAAACTAAAATGATATTTTAGCATGCAGTAAGAAATGAGGAATTCAGATCTTAAAAGACCATTACAATTAGCTTTGAAATGTTCGCCATTTTACCATAATTGTTTCATATAGCTTATATGTCTTCATTTACAGCCGAATATTCTGTTGATCTTTTATAAACAAAGTAGCACCCATCTGCTCCTTGAGACACTCCTGGCGCCTATTCATTGCAAAAATAATACATGTCCTAATGACTTCCACATATTTTGAAATCTCCCTTTTGAAATTGGTCTTGGCAGATTATTTGCAGGTACTTGAGTTGCATCTGTTTGCAATTTTGCAAATGCGGAAGACTTTAATGTTGAGCACTGCAAGAGGGCTATTTTAATCCTCAGATAACATTGGCTGTCATCAAAAGCCACATTTATCTTTTCGAAGGTGGGGCAAATGTTTAATGTTAAAAGACAGTAAAAGGTCAAGGCCAAGGCTGAGGTCTGAATATTTTCCTTTCATACGCCATGCCTTTTGTGGACTCTTCCTTGCATTTCTTTTCATTTAAGTTTTAGCTTAATACCCATTGCCAAGAGGATGTTTTGCTGATAAAATGAAAGATCAGGAAGAGAGTAAATCTGAAATAATTGTGAACTCCAGGCTGTTGGGCTCATTACCACCATGTGGCCAGCAGCTGACCAGCTTTAGGTTGACCGTGTTTACCGTGAAGAACTAAACAGCATGGTGCTGGAGGAGACCCTGGGCCTGGATGTCGTTGCTGGCCTGCCTCCTGGGAGGAGCTGAGACTCTTTGGAGGGAAGGTGGCCACCGCGAGACCAGTGTATGGTCACCTAGCTGATGCCGCTCCTGGGCAGACCCATCTGCCGTCTGCACTCACAGAGTCAGGGTGAGGCTTGTTTCTTCTTTGTGCAAACTCGGGAGCCCAGAAAGCTGAGGTTAGGTGAACGTTATTTCCGGAATGCTGTCTTTGACCTGGTTGAGGTGGAGCGCATGGAGCGAGCGGTCTTGTCCCTCGTGCGATCGGACCCGCTCGGAACTGCTGCTGCATGTGGCTCAGCTCTCTCCCGCTCCTGACCTCCCCCCCCCGCCCACCCCGTCCTCCCGTCCTCTCCAGTCCTCACTTGGTAGGGGTGCCACGTGAGAATAACCCGAGGGTCCTCCCTCTGGTTGCCGTCTTGGCCATGAGTATCACAGGAAAGAAGGAGGAGTTACGCCACTTTGGCGGGTTAAATAGAAGTCATCAGCCATGGAAACGTTGGTAAATGCAAATAGGATAAACACTTTGGTGTCACGCACACAACCTACCAACCCAGTTCACGTCCAAGCCACCTCCAATGACTCTGGTGACAGAAGGGCTTTAAAACCAAAACCAGCTCCATCCTCTTAATCTGAGAGAAGAGCAAGCTTCATAGACAAGCAGATACAGCCCGGGTCTGAGGTTCACCTTCAGAGGAGGGATGAGGCGTGTGGTACTCCTCACGTTGCGGAAAATACCTTTGGGGCAAAAAGGGAGAGTATATGAGATGTGTTATTTAAAGGGTTACTTACTATTTCTCATCAGTTGGGGCCTCGGTTATCTCAACAGATTGGCGCCATTCGATAGATGTATGGTTTACAAATGTATATTTTTATGTTACTAGTTCTTTAGTACATAAGTCATGTAGAGTAATTTAAAAATTTTTATGTTTTTATTATTACATTGGAATAAGTACACCATTAAAAATATTTTAGGTTTCTGGTAATTTGTTTAAAGACAAGCAAATTACCTGAAACCTATGACATTTCTAAGGGGAAATCTGAGAGAACCTTATAGCAACTCAAGCTCTCCTTTTTAATTTGATTTAATTTTTTGCAGGGGGGTGGTGGTAATGGTGGTGATTTTGCATGGAACAGGAATAGGCATCTGATGTCTTTGCTTTTTCTGCGTCATTTATATTCTGATGCTTTCACATATGGGTGATTACACCTTAAAGAGAAAAGACCTCACACTCTTCTGATGATCAAAAATTTCAAATTACCGAAGTGATACACTGGGGAGCAGGGATGCAGCTCTTCCCTTACAGAAAAAAGGCAGCAGCAGGGTTCCTGAGAGTACCCAGGGCAGTGATTGTCCAAGTGTGGTCCTGGCCCTGGGAACTTGTTAGGAATGCAGGTTCTCAGGCTTGCCCGAGACCCATGGCATCAGAAACTCTGTGGATAGGGCCCAGCAGTGTGTATTTTAATAAGGTCTCCAGGAGATTTGGATGTAGCTAAAGTCTGAGAACCACTATCTTAGGGCATGTAATATGGGAATGGCTTTTCCAAGACTAAAAGTGTATCCCCCCAAACCCACATGTACACTCTGGAAGCTTCCTCATCTCCTGAGGCCACCACAAGCCTTTAGATCCAATAAGCCATGCCATTGGCTGCGTAGTTTGCTTAAAATGCAAAAGGACAGATGAATGATAATTAGTTACTTTTCTCCTCTGCCTCTTTTCGAGTTTACTTGTTGGGGTTTCTTTCTGAAGTTTACCACTTGATCATTAGGATATTGAAAATATAGAGGAACTCTGATGTCTTAATTACATTTATTTTAAACATGAATTCTGGAGAGTTCCATCCATCCATACTGCAACAGGTCAAGTGCAAATGTCTGCTTTTGGACTTTCTCGTCCTGTCTTGTGTGGGGCGATGGGTGTTTCCCTGTCCAGGTTGGGGACCATCAGGGTGGTTGTCCACGTACAGGAAATACCCGCATTTCATGGAGTCACTCAGTTGTCTGTTTAGACTTTGCTGGGTGCGGTAAGGGGATTCTGCTTCCCACTGCAGAGCTTCTGCTGGCATTTTTTTTTTTTTTTGACAGAAAAATCACAGTTGTGTGATCATGCTTAGGGGCCAGGAGGAGAAGTAGTGGTCAAGGCCAGTTCCATTGTCATGTGGGCGTTGGCTATTCTCAAGCAGAGCTTTCTTGGCAGTGAGATAAACTCCTGGTGGTGAGTTTAGGATAGAGCCAGAAAGAAGTTCGTTAGCCACTCACAGTGTTGCTACTGAGGGTCCCTCTCTAGGTTGGAAAGTGACAGGGTAAGGGTTCTCAGTTAGGAAATTATGCCCCAGGCACCAGCCATGGCCGCTATACTTAAGGCAGAGTTTGTAGAGAGTGAAGCCTCAAGCCCCGAGAGGGGGAGAGGGGAGACGGGTGGCCATGCCCTTAGTGCCCCGAACCAGTCCTGCTCCCGGGATGGATGGGAGACCGTCGGACCTCGGCCCATCCCATTTACTCCAGTCTATGCTGTGCTTCCTGAGGCCTCTCCCGATGTGGCTCGCACTACATGAGACAATTTTAGATGATACGTCGATTTAAACTTTTAACAGTTGGGTATTTTAAGACCTATTAGAAAAATATAAGTAGCACATCCTAGCTGTGATTTCACAGACGTTATTGCTTAAAGGTGAGGCTAAGTTAAAAAAAAAAGTGAGTTGCTTTAAAGTTAATTTAAAGAGTGTTAAGTAAATAACAGTCCAGGTGGCACAGGAGACGGTGGGGATTGTGAAGGGGGTTTGTGGCTGACTGAGGTATGGAGACGGCTGCTGGGCGCAAAGGTAGCAGGTGCTCAGGGGACCCCCTCGGCCAGCCCCCAGGCAGGGCTCAGGCACAGCCTGGGTGCACGCTTTGTGGGTACGAGTCCCACCTACCCCTCGTGTTTCATGCTGCTCTTGGGTGCACTTCTGCGTCTTGTTGGCAATGCAATTACTGGCACTGTGGGAGGTCTGTGCGGGTTCAAAGCTAGCGATGAGAAAGCTGGTTCACCCCTTTTCGAGATGTGTGTTTAGTTTAGGTGGTGACGATGGTGTTTCATAAAAGAAAAACTCTGCCAACCCATTAAAGACAAGTAAGAACACTGAGCCCAGTGCCCCTCCCTCAGCAGACAGACCCCGGAGGGGCAGGCTGAGCTTGGCGCTTCCCTCCCTTCCGCCAGGGATGCGTCCTTGAAGTCCAGGGGGAAAGAGGCAGTCACCAAACTATCCCACTGCGCCAAGTAGCTCTGGGGGAACATGCGGTCAGAGGGTAGGCTTGTGCTCACTCAGAGGCCATGGGGCATCCTTCCTAGTGCTTTGCTCTGGGCTGTGTTTTGCTTTTAGCGTTTCAAGGCTGTGTGTTGGGGGGACTATGAGAACGAGTGGCAAGACACCCCGTGCCCCTTTGCCAGCGCCCCTGCAGTGCCCCGGGAGGGAGGGCTGCACAGTGGTCACAGGCTTGGAGCAGCGTTGTGGCCAGGGGCTGGCCATCTCCTTGTGGCATTTTCAGGGCTCTTGGTTGCTGGGTGCTCAGAGGGAGCCGGGGTGGGTGGTGAAGAGTGGAGGTACAACGGGGTTACTTCCCTGCAGTGGTGGAGGTGTGGTGGGCACCCGGGCTCCCTTTGGGGATGGGGCTGCCCGCTCTGCTGTGCTCACACGCCGCCTCCTTCTCTGCACCCAGATAGTTGGCTGGGGTTGGTTGATTCAGTACTTGAGGCTTTCTGGGGAGGACTCCAAGGAGGAGGAGATGTGCTTTCTGCCCTTGAGGAGTTTACCACCCAGATGAAGAGGCAAGAGCAACCCTGTGGGAATGACCTGTCAAAAAGCAAGTGTGCCAGGGCACCCTGGCAGGTGTGGGTGCACAGAGAGAGGCAAGTGTGGAGAGGACAGAAAGCCCCACAGTGTGGACAGGCGTGAGGCTGGACGTCCCCAGCGGCCCACAGACAGGCAGGGCACGGATCCTGAGGAGCAGACGGGGAGGAGATTGGGAGCACGTACATTTCCCTTTTGGAAACCCCGCGCGTGGCACACAGCAGAGGCTCGATAAGTATTCGTTACAGTGAACTGAATGGAACCAGAGCCTGGCCGGGTGTGTGAGTGCCAGAGACGGTCTCCAGGATAGTCATTTCAGAGAGCATTTCCTGGGTCCCTGCCCTGTCTCAGAGCCTGGACCCCGGGACCGAGCCACAGCCCCTGCCTGCCCCCGGTTCGCCCGCGCTCTGGGGCCATGACCCATGGAGTCGGCAGCAGGGCCCTCGGGAGCTCCTGGAAACTCCTGCTCTTTTTATTAACTCGGTGTCGGAGGAGTTGCCCATGCTGAGGAAGGAGGGGAATTAAAAATAATGGGGTGTGTGCGTATCTGTGAAAGTGAAGATATAAAGGTAAATGCTACCACGAACGAGGGTATTATTCTCAACCCAGTGATTCCAGTATTCTGTACGTTTAGGTCTTTTCTGAATCACTGCACCACTCAGTCTCATGTCAGAAATTTATTTGTGCTAATCAAATTTTCAGCTACTCATTCTGTTGCAAGAAATCTCCTATAGCCAAATTTGTGTGTGTTTTCATGTATTTATGGATTAAAATCAGACCCTGCCTTTCCATTGTTGTCTGTCTGTAACCAAATTGAAAGCTTTTCCCTGAATCTTTACTGAGGCAACTTTCTAGAAAGAAACTCCCAGATTGAGCTAGGCTGAAATTTAAACACACACACACACACACACACCACACACACACTTCAGACTCACTGAAAAACTGCAAGAGAAAATAAGAATACCCAACAATCCAGACACACAGGAAAGAAACTTTCAGTTTTTACTTCCAAGTTTGGCAGCCTGGTGAACTCGAAACAGGTTAGCTATGAATAAGCATAATCAGATCTTTCTTTTTGTCCATATTTAATTCAAATGAGACAGCTCTGTGTTGACTTCTAATACAGAAAGGCCACCCACCATGGTGGCGCTCCCAGCCAATGAAGCCGGCTGGTGAAAGCTTTCTTAAATGGTGCTAATCAGCCCAGGGAGGCCTGCCCTCTATCCCCATCAGTATTCTATAATTCAGATGTGCTGATAACCTGAAATTGAATGTGTCAGGATGCAGAGATGTGAAGGGAAGAGGGAACTCCAGGCTGGAGGAGCCGGGTGGCTGGGAGACAATGCCTGGGGGAGGGGGTTTCATACCCTCCCCTCAACCTCCCCAGGCCCCACCCCCATAGTTGTGTGTGTGTGTGTGTGTGTGTGTGCGCACGCGCGCGTGCGTGTGTGCGTGTTATTGTTCAGGGCCAGGGACAAAATGGAAGGTTTCAAATTCTGAAATATTTATAGGGAAGCTTCAGATTTTGTATATGTTAAATGAATTAACAGACATTTTGGCTGTTGAGGGGTGAATGGTAATTTGTGATTAATTTTTTTTTGAGCCAGGGCTATTTTAAAACGTTTCTCCCACTCTCTCGTACATGAGACGGACAGACACACACACCCACCCCAGTCTGGTGAGCACGTCTCACGGGAAAGTTTAACAAAAGAGTGGCTATTGTCACTGTCCCAGCCGGCAGCAGTACAGCTGAGGGTCAGTTGCTATTTCTATTTTAAACCTTGATTTTTGCAAAGTTTGTCTTTTGACTGTTCTCATTCTAATCAGGCTTAGTTAGGGGATCTGCTCCAAGTCCACACCAGGCTGTGAGGACAGAGAAAGATAAACCGGGGGGGATTAAACAAAAAGTTCTGCTCTGTCAATAGGCGTGTGTGGGTGGGTGTGGGTGGGGGGCAGAGACAGAGACAGAGTCGTTGGCCGGCAGTCATTAAACGGCCATTCCCTTAATTTCAAAGAAAGTGCATTTTGTCATAGAGCTGTGTATTCTTCCTGCCGCTGTATTGGCTTCGCATGCGATTTGTTGGCTGTGCCTTCAAGGTGCTACCTCTTCAGCCTCCCCCTTGTGCCCATGACTGTGTTTTCCCACTGGCTGCTCCAGCCCTGCCATTCATCCAGCCCCTCGGTCCAGCCCAAGCCCTCCCCAAATGCTGGGGTGCCAGCACCGCCAGCTTCGCTGCTACCAGGATCCCATTCCTCTCTGACTTTGCTTGTTGATGTCTTGATCAGCTCAGATGCCATCTTGTCTCTGCAATTCCCCCCGGGTCCTCTTCCAGCCCACGTACTGCAGGTTACGATGAAGTGTTCCCTTGGCAGTTCTCTCTTTGTGATAGCACCTAACGTTCTCTCCTGGTTTGGAGACATCTGCATGAAACTTGTCTCTCCTACCACGTGGCGAGTCCCTGGGGGGCTGATTCGGTGTTGGGGCACCTCTGTATACCCCCGGGCTTCCCGGCACGGAGCTGGGCAGGTGCCAGGGAATACAGGCAGGAGGAGGCTGAATTGCTTGGAAATGTGTTTCTCGAGGATTCTGAGGTCCCTAGTTAGGGCTTGCCATGTCCAGAAGAAGGGGCAAGGAGAGAAGAGGCAGACTCAGAGTGGGCAAAAAAAGTGGAGAAATACAAGTCGCCTTTTTCACCTTGGACAGACCTGGGGTCGGCTCGTCATGCCCACCTCAGTCCAGGTTAGCTGTAGGTTGCAGGTCTGCTCTGCCGTTCAAGTGGGCGCTGCTTTCTTGGAAGCTCAGAGATGTTCTTCCTAAGAGGCTGCTCTTTCAGAGGGTAAGGAGAAGGTCCCGGTTTGCAGTTCCTCTCCTCACCCGCGTCACTGTCAGACTGACTGACACCATGCGGACTGCCATCCAGGAGGACTAAGAATGCTTCCCCGCAGTTTGGACCCAGTGGTGGCTTCCCCAAGGGAACACTTGGCATGTGTTTAATTATTCATTGGTGTTCTCGTCTGTATCTCCCTGCTCCTTGATTGTTTTGTCTTTCCCTAAAAATATTTATTTGAAATTCTGTGATCAAAGACTGAAAAAACAAAATAAAGCCGGATATTAAAATGAAAAAAATTTTTTAGAGGTTGGAATGTCAAGATCACTTTTATTAGAAAAGTTTACAAGGTGAAGCCACAAATTATTTACGTAAACTTCATATATCAAGCATAATACTCCCCGCTGTGCTTCTGGTGAGCGATATTGGCTGGCGTAACCTGGATTTAAAATACTTTCTACTTAAGACAGGACAAATTTATTTTAATTAAAATAAACGGATTTTTCTTGATCATATTTTAACACACACATACACATTCACACACATCTGTGTTCCGAATTGATAAAGAAAGAACTCTGGTTAAATAATCCACTTTTGTCTGACAACGGAATCCGTTATAGAGGTGCAAATATGCAGAAAGCTATTTGGAAATGCATCCTAGTAGTTGTCAGGTTTTATTATGCAGGAAGGTGTCATGTTTGTTACGAAGCTGAGTGCAGATGGCAGAGTGGAAGAAATGGATCACTAATTTTAACAATGATTAATGAACAGAGATAGAAAATGAATTACATTGGACTATCGGAGGCAAGAAATATTTTTGTGAAAATTTTGACTCATCTGCTGTGCTGTTCTCTGCAAATTATTTTCAGAAATTCTATATGTTGTCAACAGTTGACTGCATTTTCCATTACTGTCTATTTCTGTTCTTAAGTACTTTTGTGTTATTAGAGATACATAATTTCAAAATACCAATACATTCCTGATTACTTAGAGAAAATATATGTAACAGTGTGACTGTTCCATAGACGCTAGCCATAAAAGTCCTGTTTTATAATAATCTTTCATTCTTCCTCATTTTGTCACTACATTAGGAATGTTTGATAAAAAGAAGAGGGGGTGGGGGTTCTTCTAGCACATGCAGAATAAAGAAAAAATAGAAGTGAAGGTAGCAATAAAAATGTGGTCTGGTGGCTTACTGTGGTCTTAAGCTGCTGCCAGCCATGTCCTTCTTTGTGTCCTCTGCCTGGCATCGTGGGAGGCTGGGACCTGCCCGCTCTCAGGAATTAGCCTCGGTGGGCCGTGGCCCACCCTGTCCTGTCTTCTGCGGGGAAAGCCCCAGACATCCTGTGACACTGTCTTCCTTCAGACACGGGAAGTTATCACCAGTTCTTGAAGTAATTTTTTCTTCTGATAGACCCATACTCTAGTCCTATCTCTCTGTTCCAGTGACCTTGGTATTGATAGTGAGTTTTCATGGCCTCGTTTCCTTCATCAGCCTTATCAGCAGTTGTGTGTGTGTGTGTGTGTGTGTGTGTGTGTGTGTGAGAGAGACAGAGAGAGGTCTGCAAATGAATACAGTTTATTTGGTTATGATTTCTGTTCTTGGCGATAGGCACACGTATGTGATATCTCATATGGGAAAATGGATAGTGATTCTTGTCCCCTCCTTCCCTCCCTCCATCCCTCTTTTTCTTCTTCTTCTTCTTTTTTTTTTTTTTTTTTTGGTAAAGATATTAACCATCTTAAATATGTTGGCTTCAAGGCATCTTATTTTCTTGAGATCCTCAGCGATTGAGAAATGATCTACTAGTGTTTGGATCCTGTATTGTAATTGGTAGGCACTTAATTTCATTCATCAGGAGCCAGTGGTGACATGAGTAAATGTCAGAGTCAGCACTTCAGGATACTTGCAATTTCAGGGCGACCCAGTCATAGCTTGGCCTTGTCTTGCAGCCCATGGTGGCATCCGCCTCTCACTCACCGCGCTTTAATCCTTGGCTTGGAGGGTTACTTGTATTAAAACCATACAGTATAGCCCCTGAGCGTTTCCGACAACTCCCCAGTCTTTTCCCAGGAGTGATTCTCCCAAAATAAGAGGACAGCGTGCTTCTGGGCCCTCTCAGTGAGTGCTGGCCGGCCAGGATCCGGCTTTCACACGCGCCTGAGCTGCCTCCTGAGAGCTGCCTCGTGTCTGAACAAACGGACGATCTATAACTACTTCCTCCTCCTGCAAATGAGCTTTCCAAGTTTCCAACTTGACTGTTTTATTTATGCTCTTGACCTGCAAAAACAAGCAGGCTGTTTAAAAAGCAAAAAGTACTTCCCATGATTAGAGTACTTAGAGTTGAAATAAATTGCAGAATGAAGAGGACATTCCTCGTCGCTCCTGTAGAAAATGTCGTGGAGGTTTTGCTACTTAAGGATAGTCTGTGGTTCTACGTGTCAGGGTTTCCCCTGTCTCACTGGCCTTGGGGTCCCCAAGGAAGGATTCATGTGTCTTCCTCTTTTCTTGCTTTTAGGTGGTGGAATAATCCTAGTGAACATTTAAAGCATGTTTGCAAATGGTTCTAAGTCAAGTAGTTTGCATATAATTATGGTCCTGATGGGAAAACACTTTGGAAAAACAACTAGTGATACAATGCAAGTCCTGCTCAGGTTACATAGCATATGCTAAACACTGAGGAAACACACACAGTCTTTAGTGAACAAGGTAGGGAATGCTCCAGGGAGCCAATTTAGAATGTGACTTAAGGCGAGCGTGGCTTTTCGTGTCTCTTTCTTTCGGCAAGTGTGTTGAGTAGCGGTGGTCTCTGGAATTCTCTGTAAGCCCACCGCCTGCCTGGGGTGGCCACCTTGCACAGGTCTGAATGAGGTGGGTGTCCAGAGAGGGGTGTGTTGGGTGTTCTGACCCAGCGCGAGGCTTGGTGGTGCTCGGCTAGATGCTGCACCACGGATAATTGAGCAGTGTGAGCCGTGGAGCGTGGGTAGGGCACCAGCGGGGAGGGAGGGAGAATGCTACAATTCACGGATGGAGAGATCAGGAAGAACAAAAAAGAAATTGTAGATGATCCCCTTAAGAGACAAGAGACTCCTAAATAGAGAGCTGTCTCTATGACTCATGGTTTGGGTTGCCTCTGAGGTGGTAAGTCAGGTGGAGGGGCACTCTGTAGGAATAATTTGAGGGTACTTGAGATTTAGACATTTGGATCTGAGCACTAGGTAGTTGAGTTGGCGCTCAGGTTATGTTTTCCTTCATATTGAACATCTTCTCGTTATTTAACCTGTGTACGTTAATGTCTGTGTGAATCTGGCTTCTGGCTGAAGTCAGTCCCCAGCCTCTCCTCATACATGGAGAGGTGCCACAGCTTGGGGTCTGTTGGCGTGGCCTGCACATGGCCATCAGTGGAGGCAGCTGGCTCCACTAGCTCTAGAGCGGAAGTCGAAGGCAGTCTTGGTCCGGTTGCTTCTGGCTTTCCTACAGACAGCTGTTTGTCTTTCCACAGTTGTTGTCAGTCTTTTGTTTCGGTTGTAATTACCTTCATGTTGATCTGAATTCACTCATCAAATCAGACCTGAAGAGTAAGATCATTTGAAAAATTATTTTAAAAATATCTATTTTAATGGGAGAATTCATCCAAGCCAACAGATGGGGACAAGTACCCACCCACACGATCGTTTGGCCACAATTGTTGGTATTTCCAGGGACCGCAAATTTGAATGGGCGACACCCCGGCGTGCAAACACAAGACCCACATGCCTACATGCTGCGTTGATGCCAGTCTCTGGACACGTGCTCTCAGTGTGCCATTTAAGCTGCCAACCCTAGGAATATATATTTAAGTTAGACTGAATTGAGTAATTATAATAAGATGGCCTATAGCGTGAGCTGGAGTATATTCAAGATGTCTGTCATCCTTCTATTACCTCAGGTAAATAACTGATTGACCTTTTTGGGGCTCTGATACTTTACTAATCAGAACCTGAAATCTGTATAACAACACTTCATTTACTTGATAGACAAAAGAACAATTGCACTTGAAGTAATGTGATTTCTAAATAGACACTGCCTGTCAAAAATAAATGCATTAGAAGTAAAATGTAGCTCAAGGAGACAATTAGCAAACAGAGGTGACACCGTAAACAGGTGCACCCATTATTCCCAAAGCTTGTGGCAATATATTCGCGTCTTTTAGAGTGATGGAAGATCATGTGACGGTTTGGTGAATTATCTATCGGTATCATCTGACTGATGAAGCCGCTGCTGTTGCAGATCATTTAAAAATGCATCTCACAAATTATATGGTAGCTGGGAAAAATGCAGGTTTTTTTTTTTTTTTTAAAGAACAATGCTTTTCTAGAGCTATGTGCTAGATACGTAATTTTTTATTTGAAAAGATGGAGACCATTTCATTATGCTGGGTATACAGTCGGTTAAGGTTGTGCAAATTCATTACAATGTTTGTTAATGTATAAAACATTTTCCATTCTGGTTTTAGTGACATTGGGTTTTTTGTTTTTTTTTTTTATAATGTGCTGTTTCTGAAACATCTGCCATCCCTTGTTACCTGTGGGCAGAGGAGAGAGAATATACTCTTTCTAAGAATGTTTATAATATCTTTACCAAAATGGAAAGGCTTGGAAGATGAGAAGGAAAGGACATTTTTTTCTTTTCTGTGAATTGTTAGGTTTGAATTTTCTGGAATAGGAACTTTACCATGAGACAGGCAAGGGGGCCTTTCACTGGCTGCTTGGTGGGACAGGCTAAGAAGGACTAGATTTTCTCCGGGCCTCTCTGTCCCCCTGCAGTGGGCTGTGCCCTCAGAGTCACACTCCTGGAGACTTTCCCTGTTATTTTTCATCTGTCACCTTTGCTTTTTTTGTTTGTTTTTTTTTTTTGCTATAGCATGCAGAATACTTGAGGGACCCATGGCTTTGGCAGTTACTGTTTCTTCTTGTTACTAATTCTTCTTGTTACTATAAAATCACAGGAAGACAGTGTGAAATACTTTACGTGGCCTCCAAATCGGTCCGCCCTTGAATTTTCATGGCCTTCTCCAGAATAACCAGTAGCGGGAGCTAAACTTAATGTGGATTGAGAGGTGACAGTTCAGTAGAACAGCAGCATTTTGATGGCACCCTATGCCCAGACGGAGACATGGAGATGACACCACGGTTCTGTTGAATTTTCGAGACACTCTCCACATTCCTGCTGGTTTCCGGGTGGGAGGTGGCATACGCCCACGCTACACCTCTGTCTGACTCCTTATCCTTTTCAGTACTTTCTGAGGCATTCATTCAAGTTTCTGTCTTGGAGATGAAGGAGCAAGGATGGGGCCTTGGGGGCTGCCCCGCCTGAGGAGTGGAAGTAGTTCGGGCAGCTCTTTTCCCTTGCTGTCCAGAAGATGGGCCCTGAGATGGGGGTGCAGGCCTGGCTGACCTGCTCTGCTCTGGAGACACAAGTCAGTTCGTCTTGTGAGTTGAGCCAACAGGAAAACCACGAGAAGTGGTACACACAGAAGTACAAACGGGCCAGCCAGTGGGGTTTGTGCTAAGTGCCCAGCGCTCTTCTCCAAGGACTGCCCGAGCAGCCTCTGTGGGAAGTGTTTGGAGATCAACTCATCAGAGAAGTGGTGGCCAGAAGGCTTCTGAAGGATCCGAAATCTCTAAGCACTGGAGAGGTTTCCTGATTTGCAGACATGGAAATCCTCCAGCCAGGAAAGAGCAGTTCCCTATGCTTCCTCAAAGCTGTTCTTTCTCTTTTCCCTTTTAAATTAATAGACTTTGTTTCTTAGTTTTAGGTATACAGGAAAATTGAGCGCAAAGTACAGTCCCTCCCCACATTTTCCCCTATTGTGTTAGTGTGGTACATTTGTTATAGTTGGTGAGCCAACACTGATGTATTATTATCAACTAAAGCCCATAGTTTACATTAAGGGATCCCTTTTCATGCTGTACATTCTATGGGTTTAGACAAATGTATCCACTATTAGAGTTTCATATAGAATAATTCCACTGACCTAAAATCCCCTGTGCTTCACCTGGTCATCTCTCCCTCCCCCAAACCCTGACAACCACTGATCATTTTACTGTCTCCTTTGTTTTGCCTTTTCTAGAAAGCTGTAGAGTTGGAATCATACAGTAAGAATCATACTTTTAAAACTAGCTTCTTTCTCTTAGTAATATGTCTTTATGGTTCTGCTATGTCATTTTGTGGCTTGATAGCTCATTTCTTTTTATGGCTGAGTACTATTCCATTGTCTGGATGTGCCACAGATTGTTTGTCCATTCTCTTATTGAGAGACATCTTGGTTGATTATGCATTTTGCCAATCATGAATAAAGCTGCTATAAACATCTGTGTGCTGGTTTTTGTGTGGATGTGTTTTCAACTCTTCTGGGTAAATACCAAGGAACATGACTGCTGGATTGTACGAGGAGAGTATGTTTAGCTTTGTAAGAAACCGCCAAACTGTCAAAGTGGCTGTACCATTTTGCCTTCTCACTAGCAATGAATGAGAGTTCCTGTTCTATAGCTTTGCATTTGGTGGTGTCATAGTTTTGGATTTTAGTCATTCTAATAAGTGATGGTACCTCATTATTGTTTTAATTTGCTTTTCCTTAATGACATATGATGTCCAGCATCTTACGTGCTTATTTGCATCTGTAGATCTCCTTTGGTGAGGCATCCAGGTTTTTTTGCCCATTTTAAGTGGGCCGTTTGTTTTTTATTGTTGAGTTTTAAGAGTTCTTTTTATATTTTGGACACCAGTCCTTTGTCAGATATGTTTTTAGCTAAGATTTTCTCCCAGTATATGGCTTGTCTTCTTCTCTTAATGTTTTCCCTTTGCAACACCTGTGGGAACTCAGCCACCTCAGCCAGTAGCCTATATTATCATAGGGCCAAACAGAGTCTTCTTACATTTGGGACCTGAGGTTTTAGGACACGTGAAATCAAAGATGCACATGCAGTATGTCTTCAGCTATGGTCATGACCACACACACACACACACACACACACACACACACAGACATGCACGGAAAAGAATAGAAAGAAATACACCAAAATATCGACAACAATCATACCAGCTGATAGAATTATGTTATTTTTTCTTTGTACTATCTCGATGTTCCAAATTTTCTAGAAGTGAGCACATATTACTTGAATAACCAGTTTTATAAAACTAAAAGTAAATGAACTGAAAAGGGCAACACCTGTAAAGGAGGTCCCACAATGGTTCAGGTACAACTTGTGTAACTTTTTGATATCAGAGAATATCTATGGAACCAACATTTCAAGTGATATTGATGATGATACATTTTCTCTAAAACCCTGCTTCAGAAAACAAGTGAATTTTTATGATGGCTAAATTCGACTGTCAAAAGGCCTGATTTTTTGCTCAGGCTGAAATCGGCACTATACAATATAAACATAATGCAAGCCACACATGCAAACCTGTATACAACTTTATATTTTCTATAAGGGAAAAGAATATAAAAAAATAATGTGTATATATACATATATATATATGTGTATATGTGTATATATATATATATATATATATAAATATAAACTGAATCACTTTGCTGTACAGCAGAAATTAACACAACATTGTAAATCAACTAAACTTCAATTAAAAAATAAATAAAATAAAATAGAAACAAAACAAAACAAAAAAAGTTTTCTAATAGCCACATTAAAAATGGTAGAAAGAAACAGGGGAAATTGATTTTAAGACTAAATTTTGTTTAATTCAGTGTATCCAAAATATTATCATTTCAACATGTAAAAAGTATAAAGATATAAATGAAACATTTTACATTTTTCCAAACGTGATGTGTATTTTAGGCTTAGAGCACACCTCACTTTGGGCTGGCGCATTTCACCTGCTCGGTAGGAACTTGTGGTCAGTGGCTGCCAAGCTGGACAGCACAGCTCTTTGTGACGGCTGAATATTCAAGCATTATTTGCCAGGCAGAGTACAGAGTACCTGAACAGCAACATCACTCGCAGAAAGTATAGAAGGAAGAGAAAACAGGCACTTTGTGCTTTCCAGTTCTTTCACATTTTTTCTTCAAGATAAGCTACTTCATAGATACCTTGTGATCTGATGATGATATGAAACGTCTTCTGTAAAGGGATAAATATTTTTAATTCATGTGGTGATACAATATACCAGAAAGCATTTACAATTTGGGGGACTTTTTTTCTTCTTTTGCATACCTCCCACTCTGGGGGACACAGTTGTCTCAAATTTGCCATCCTGTAGAATCTTTTTTTGTTTTTGAGTTTTATTTTATTTTTTATACAGCAGGTTCTTATTAGTTATCTATTTTATACATATTCGTGTATATATGTCAATCCCAATCATCTTATAGAATCTTGAGCTGATGTGGGCTCTGCCTTCTCATGGATGGGATGAGACTGGGGCCAAGTTGGGCAAAAACATAGCGGAGAGGGTCAGGCACTGGCTCTCAGAGAAAACAGCCTCCAGGAAGAGCTGGGGTGCCGTCCTGCACCGGTTCAGGCTCTGGGACTCCACCAGCGTGGCAACTTGGCACCATGCCCAGTGACGTAGGTCTTGAGCCTTGTGGGAAGTGTGTGCATCTGGTCTGTGCCTCCTAGCCTGAGCACACTAGCCTAGAGGACAGGTTCTCCTTCTCTGCCTTGCCCTGGGTCGGAATCTCCCACCTTGGGGTGAGGAGTAGGAATCCATGTGCAGAATGGTGCCAAGGCGTGGGTGTGCTCCTGAGAGCATGTGGGGCCATGGGGTGTCTCTGACTAGTGGACACCAGGCAAGCTTGGCTGCTTTGGAGATGGGGCTCTCCAGGGTCACGGGGGAGAGATGTTGCCTGGTGCTGGGAGACAGTGGGGCACAGTGGCTCCCACGGTCATGAGCTCTTAACCTTGGGCAAGTTACTTCGTGCCTAGTGCCTCAGTTTTCCATCAGTAAATGAACATGATAATGGTACCCACCTCACTGGGTCGTCATGAGGGTCAATATTGTCATGAGGGACTCTGGCTGGTACATGGTAAGTGCTCAATACATGTCAGTTGTCACTCCTATGAGTTCAGGAATGGTTAGGTCAGTGAACAAATCCCTTCAGAAGTGGTGCGTGTGTGTGTGTATGTGTGTGAATGTATTCCGGCCGTTTCCTGGACTGTATTTCTTTAAGGGCTCATGCACTCCTATCTCCTTCCTGCACCATCAGCCTGGACTGAATCACCAGCAAGGATCTCTTCCTTCTCCCTTCACTTCCCCTCTCTCCTCTTCTCCTTCTCAGTGCTGTTTTGACTATGAATTAATTGTAGGTTGGGGGACTTGCAAGCAAAAATCCAAGCCAATAAACTTCAAAAGGACGGGGAGGACCAGGGCCACCGGGAGAGTGCAGAGGCTGACGGGGGCTCTTGGGGCTGCGGGGTGAAGTGGTGGGGGCTTTCCATGTTCCTTCAAAGGGGACACCAAGTGTTTCAGATTGTCACTTAAAAGCTCAGATGTGAAACTTTGGAAATCTGGGTGAGAGGCAATGGTTTCCAAAACAGCTATTTTTATCTTTTGCCAGCAAGCATGAGCCCAGTGGAACGTAAAGTTAAACTTGGAATTTCTTGGCAAGGGTTAATAATCAATGTAGATCTCCTAACAAAGGAGATGCTGCCTTATTATACTGGGAAAGTTTTTTTTCTTAACTGTCAGTGAAGCAGTACTAATTATTACTCCAGTGTAAATGAGGTCATTTCCTATTAAGAGAACAAAATGCTTAGCCTCGCCTTGCCAATTCATACCAACTATTTTTCACACATACTCAGCTTTTTAGTTTTTTTCTAAATTTTGATAAAATCCATTCATTTGTATTAGAAAAGTGTAAACCATCGCAATAATAGTTGCCCATGATTACCCAGATGAGCTTTTGTAATGTGTGGGTTGTTTGAATACCATGTGTTAGCTATGGAACAATTAGGCAGCTGAATGGATCTTTAAAACAATCAGATACTTTTATCTCACTGAAAAAATACATTCCTTGGATGTGTACTGTTAAACCGTAAATTCCGGGGAACATTAAACTCACGTCACGAGGAGAACTTTCGGATATATGTTGATCAAGGACAAAAAGACATCCAAATATCTTGTCTTCATGTTTTCATTTTTTTATGCAAGCAAAAAGATTTAAGGAATATTGTAGCAAACAAAGGGTAATTGTTTTAGCCCAGATGTTGCTTTTGCACAACAAGCAGGTTACAATGTTCCCACAGAGCTGATGAGCCCAATCAGGGAAATGATTAAAAATTGATTTTGTCCCTGTAATTACAGTATGTAAACTACTTAGCTTGGATTGCAAAGGAAGTGATTTTCTAATTACGTATATACTCTGGTGTCTAATGATTGGTTTTTTGAAGTAATGAAGAGAGAGCACTAACGACTCCTTGGTGTTCTGTTGTTTAAGAAAGACCATCTTTAGAGTAAGCAGCAACAGACAAAGAGTTTAAATTGAATTTTCAACACTGTTAATGTGCACATGGATTTGTTTATTAAAGAGACAGGGAAGTAATTTGATTGGCTCTGAGCATCTTGGCTTTTTTTTTCATGCTAAAGCATGTAAAAATACATGCACCGGGTCGCAAGCTGATGGGAAGAGCCTCTCCACTCCTTTTTTATCATCCCAGCACCCGGGCTGATATCGCGGGCTCTCAGGTTCCTGTGAGCGTCTGACGTCTGTGTATCCTGAAAGCATTTAGATCGAACAGGTATCAAATAGCTTCTCCATCAAAGTTACCTTTGTTTTAAAATGAAAGAAGAGGCTTCCTTTGGAAGCATGTCTCGTCAGCCCAACGCACTCCGTGTTATAATAGTTCAGTTGTGTCCTGTGATGCTGGGCTCTACATCAGGGTGCCAACTGCCACCCCCCCACCCCAAATGTACGTGCACAAACACACAGACACATGCACACACACTCACACAGGTGCCAGCCCTGTATTTGGAGGCCCGACTGCGGTGGGTCAGTTGTGGGACCCCCCTGGGGTGGGCTGATGGGGTTCAGGAAAGAGCTGGCTGAGTTCCGAGTGTTCCTTCTCTGCTGTGAGACACTTTGTGGCTGTTGAATAACAGCTCCGCAAGCACCTGTTCTGGCAGAAGTTAGGAGAGGGCAGTGGCTCCAAGGTGACCCCGAGAGCGAGCGTGTGGTGAGACCAACAGATCAGGACACACTGCCATTGAAAAGATCTTTTGTTACTCATAGTTCTTAAGGGGAGGGGGCACGCCATGCTATGCAGTGCTGCCCAGGGGAGCATCAGGGTTGGTCAGGAAGAAGAAGGAGCAAGGGGAAATGTGGTTTCCAAGAGAAAGGCACGGCAAGGCAGGGTAAGCAGACTTAGGATTGGCTAGTCAGATAATTTTAGTAGGCTCCGGGACTCAGGGGCTGTCTCCGGTTGTCTGGTACCTGACCCTGGGGCAACTAGGGCAGGGGGACAGTGGTCCAGAGTGTGAGAGCCTGATACAGGAGGTTGTTGGGGCATGGGCTCTGGATTGGTTCGTTTGCAAATGAAAGATGTGCTCCCAGGGGAGTCATTTGCTATCTCTGGGAATTGGCTAGTTCTGGGAGCGGCTGTCCCTTCAGGGTCATCAAGGCCCCAGATGTCAAAGCATCAGAAACATACGGTTTACTGCACCTGAGCCCTGGGCAAGGGCTGATTTGGGAGTGGTGATCTGTGCCACCAGAGTCGCGGGCCAGGATGAGCACAGGGTGACTCTGGGCCCCCGTTATACCTGACCTCCCACTTGGCCAGTCTCACTGGCCCTACACAGAAGGCATCCTGAATCTGCTTGTTTCTCTCCATCACTGCGGCTCTCAGCCCAGGTCAAGTCAGCCTCCTCTCTCACCTGGACAACTGCAGCAGCCTCCCCAGTGCTCTCCATGCCTCCACTCTGGTCCCCTCTTGCCTGTTCTCCCCACAGCAGCCAGAGTGATTCTTGCACAATGTAAATCAGACCGTGTTATTCCCTTGCTCAAAACCCACCAATGGCTCAGAATAAAATCCATGTTTCTTACCGTGCCTGCTGAGGTATTTGGATCCTAAACAGCCCGCCCTGTCCCATTTTCCCACTCCATGTCCGTTCCCTGGCTCCGTGGGCTTCTTGCGGCTCCTTGAACACACCAGCTCCGTCCTACACCATGGCCTTTGCATTCACTGTTTGCTCTGCTTGTAAATTTCTTCCCCAGCTGTTCACAGGGCTCACTCCCTTACTACTTTCTGGTCCCTTGTCAATGTCACTTTTTTAGCGCGGTCTCCTCTGATTACCTTATCTAAGGTAGTCTCTGTCATTGCCCGTTATTTTCCCAGCTTTATTTTTTCTTCTTAGAACTTATTATTCGCTAACATGATATTTTACTTTTATTTGTCACTGCTCACTAAGACTTAAGTTTCGCACAAGCAGAAATATTGCATACCACCGGGTCCCCGGAAGCTAGAAGTTAGGAGACACGGGGGGCACTTGACAGGTGAGGGGTGAATGAGGGGCTCAGTCCCTGAGGCTCTTTCCCAGCTAGCTTTCCTCACCAGAAAGCCTCTCCTGTTGGGAACTTATGGGGGTGGTGAGGGCTGTCGCTGGGGCTGTGTTCATCCCTCAGAGTCTCGGAGAAGGAAAGGGAGAATCACTCAGTGCTTTGGAATGGAACTTCCAAGTCCATTCAGAGGAGCCACCGTTTTTTGGGCAGGGTCCTTGTCCCTAGCGAGTCTGGGTATATTAAGTACTGAGCTGGGAGGGGCACCCAGACGCTCGGAAGGGGTGATGTAGCCCCAGGTAGTGTCCCCTGGAGAAGAGGCTCGAGCGCCCCTCTGTGTGCCTCTCCAGATGGAGGAGAGCCCGCTGCCCAGGAGAGCAGGTTCAGAGGCCTTGGCCCTGGACGACTGGGGTGTAATGTTCAGACAGCTCCAGACATGTCTCCTGTTAGCTGTACCCTTCTCCAGACAGAGGGCTGAAGGAGTTCTGCTGTCTCTGTCTCTGAATCCTTCTTTCCTAACTCTTGTCTGGACGGAAAGCAGTTGATCTCCACTCCCATCTGCCCCGGAGTGCCCGGACTCCTCAGCAGACAGCTCTGCTTCTGCTGCTGGGCCTCCAAGTGACCCCTGGGGAGGGTGATCCTGTGTCTCTAGGAATATACTCTGTCTCCTGCAGGGGCAGCCTCTGGAGCAGAACGTGGGCCAGGGGAGGGGTGATGTGAACCAGCCCTTCCTTCTTCCCTTCCGTCCTCCTTTTTCTTCCCTCCATCTCTACTACTTCCCTCCCTCCCTCCCTTCTTTTCCTTCCTCTATCCATCTCCATCCCCCCATCTATCCTATTGTCCTTCCATCTTCCCCTACTCCCTCCATCCTTCCTTTCCCTCTTTACTTCCTTCCCTCCCTCCCACTCTCCCTTCCACCCCTCCACACAACATTTACTGAGCTCCAAGCCCTCTGCCAGAAGTTAGGGGCTAGAAGGGGAATGGGACATAGCCCTTTCCCCATGTGCTGTGGGGTGACCCAGGGACGTCCCTCAGCTTGGTGCCTGGTGCCTGGTGCTTTGTACCAGGCCCTCAGCAAATGGTAACTCTTGTTGTCTCTTGTATGACTTTCCAGTTGTCATGGTGTAGGGTGGGCGACAGGTGTGTAATGACCACGGGAAGGCAACATGTTTGCCTATAGGAAGGATCTTTTGTGGTCAGCTCGGGGCTCATTACAGAGGCACTGTCGATGGGGGGTGTATGGCATCTTTTTGTTCATCTCCTGACTCGCCAATGGCCTCTTCCCTCAGCACCCTTGTGCCTGAGTATGGGAGGCTGGGCTCCTGCCATGCCAAGGTTTCCCTGGCTCTGCTCAGAGCTGCCTTGTCTCCCCTGGGAGAACTCATGAGGGAGGGGCATGCCTTGTCCCCTAGTGGGGCCCCAGCGGATTCACAGGGATGCCGTAGTGTGGGCCCACTGTGTGCCAGGACGGGCAAGAGCTGTCTGGACCACCTCCTACTTTTTTCTGTCTCTGTCCCCCATGTTTTCCTGTCCTCTCCACCCCACTTCAAAGTAAGTCCCTCTCTCAGACCTTTCCATCCCCTTTCCTCCCCTCCCCTTCCTCAGAGGGGCCTTGGAAGTGCCTCAGGCTATAAGCAATCCCTCCCTCCCCAGACCCCCCCCCCCAGTGCTCCCTGCTTTCTCTCTCCTGCTTCTCCAAGTTGCAGCCACCCTGCACTCCTTGCTAGAGCCCCATGTCAGGATCTCTGAACCTTTGCCTTCCCCTTACCTCCAGCCCTGTCTCCCTCGAGGCCCTGCCTGCACCTGCTGAAGGGCTCAGCTCGCACGCCCTCCCTCCCTCCTTGGTGTCCCGCCGTCGGCCCCCTCTTGGCAGGCTCCCTGTCCCGCCAGGCTCTTCACGCAGTGGGCCATTTCCGGATCCCATGGCAGGTCTGCTTGCCGTTGGCCTACCCCAGGGCTTGGCACACAGAAGGTCTGAGCCACTGAGGGAACGGGTCTCCTAAACTCATTGGCTCCCTGGGGCTGGTGGCTGAGAATGACTGCGTGTGGGACTTCCCTGCGTTTTAAAGGGGAGGCAGGGGTTATCAGTGTAGGGGATGGGGTTTCAGGCATGTTTTTGGTGAGGCGGTTGCTACCCAACCCCCCTGACTCATGCCATGCTTTTCGCTGCCTTTGTCATCTGTCCTCTCCCACCCCTCCTCTGATCCGGTGGTACCTGCACCGAACTGGACTTCTGGGCAGTGTCTCCTGGGTGGCGCCCCTGCCCTGGCTCCTCACCGTGGGGTCCCTGTGGAAGGCAGGGATGAGGGGAGGCCTCAAGTCGGGGACCTGTGTCTGGTTATGTTCCTGCATTATCTCTCAGTGCGAGTTACTTACTTGCACCAGAAGATCTGTTACTGCGCTGCCATCTCCCTTCCCCCCCATCCGAATCAAGAACATCGGTCTGATGTGGTCACCTTTGCCCGACTTGCAGTGACTGTAATGACATCAGACACCAGGAGCCCCTCCTATTTAGACTGGCTCACAAAGGCACAAATGGCACTCACTAGATTTCCCTTCCTGAGGTTCCCATTCCAGCGGGAAGCTTGTTAGGCAAACCTTCCCGGGCAGGTAGCTACCTTCGGGCAACCCCCTAAGCACTCGGGGGACCCCTTACAAGAGCACAGCTCCAACAGTCTCAGGGCTGTGCTGGGGCCTCGAGTGATTGAGGACCCCAGGCAGATTGCAGGAGCTGGAGGTCTGATCAGTGGTGTGAAGCCGGAGGACAAGCAGGGGTGAGACTTGCCCAGTGAAGTCTCCCGGTGTTCTCCCTGTCACTGGAATTTACAAGGCTTCTAAGTGAACAGCCCCTGGAGAATAGTCCTCAAATTTTGCAAGCAATGAGCTTGGATATAAAATCTAAGTCTGTCCTCCACCTCCTGCTAAGCGTGAGGAGCCTTGTGAGCAAACGAAATCTTCGTAGAGCCACGTTGGGTGCCGGACGCCTGTTCCTCTCAGCTCCGGTAGAACCTAGGAAAGCATAGCATCGAGTGCGTGTTTTACACTGCCTAGATTTTCATGTTGAGTGATACAGAAAAAACAAAATGCAGAAGATAATCTGATTGAGGAGAGAAAGAGAGAGAGACTTGTAATCTCTGTCCTCGTTGCAGATGGTTGACATGTAGACTTTTGCTTTCTGTCTCAAGATAGGCAGGTAGAAATTTGTTACAAATAGCAGTGTCCCTGTTACACTTAGAGAAAACACTTCTAGCACGCACTCAGCAAACACCTTTTTGGTTGCCAGAAATCAATCTTGGAGTTGGATGGAGTGTTGAAATCAGTGGTTTGATGTTCAAATACCTTGGTCTGGGGCTGCCACCACGTGCTCTCCGAATGCATCTTCTGGTGCATTTGCAGACACATCCTTAAATCTCTACCGGAATTCTACTTCTACAATATCAGAATGTACAATTTATCAAGAGGGAATGTTTGCTTGCCCTATTAAGTCCCTTCTGTAACATGGCAAAACAAATTAGATTCTGTGCTGCACTGTCTCTGAGCTGGAGATCTCAGACTGAGGCTTGGCCTCGATCACCCCAACTGATGCTCTAGAACCACTGTGGTGGGCATCTCGGCTTTCCCTCTGGGCCCTTATCTCATCCTGCTGCTTTTCTGGTCTTGGTTCAGAGAGAGGACTTTGATGACACACAACACTCTTGACCCCTGGGTCAGTTGCAGATTCCTGGTCTGGACCCATTGAAAGCTGCTCTGGCCACTGAACCAGGCATAGCCAACTGAAATTTGGGTGAAATTGTGTGTGGTCTACTGCAGGGGGCTCCTTAAATTAGGGAGCGAAAAAGAACCCCTGAGTACCTTCTCAGTTCCTCACTTTTAGAATTCCAGAGAGAGAGGGAGGGAAAGAGAGATAGAGAGAGAGCGGGGTGTGGGGGGGGGGGAACGACGACTTATGTGCTCTTATTTCTTCTTCCATCCCACCTAGAGAAGAGATGGTTAGATGTCCCACCCCCTTCTCTTTTTGCAGGTGGCAATTTCCCATTAAAAGAAGCTGAGCAGCCGCATAGCACAGGGAGATCAGCTCAGTGCTTTGTGACCACCTAGAGGGGTGGGACAGGGAGGGTGGGAGGGAGACGCAAGAGGGAGGGGATATGGGGATAAATGTATACGTATAGCCGATTCACTTTGTTATACAGCAGCAACTAACACAACAATGTAAAGCAATTATACTCCAATAAAGATGTTAAAAAAATAAAAGGTTGAATTAGACTATGTAAAAAAAAAAAGAAGCTGAGCAAATTTGGTTTATTGCAGCAAAGGTCACATAGTTCCCATTTTTAAAATTGCTCAATGAATTGGGGCAGTGGGGGCTATTAAATGTTTTTAGACTCTCAACTAGCCCAGCAAATTGTTACCTTGGCTGAATGCTGTTTACCTGTCTTATTGGAGTCGATGTGTCCGACACTGAGAATTTCTAACAGGTCGTATCTTTGCAGTTCCTGACCACCACGGCTTTAAGAATATCCACCAGCTACAAGGGAGCTCCGTTGCTTTCAGACTCGCCTGGTAAGGAACATTGTTTTGTAGTTTGTTGGAGTGGTGTCTGCCTGTGTCTTGTGGGGGAGCCAGACTGCCCTATTTGGGTTGTGGGTCCCTGTGCTGGGTAAGAGTTCTCCCAACTACTCCCTTGCCTCTTTGGACAGAGGCTGGGCTTTGGAGAAGCTTCCAGATTCAGAGTTCTCTGGGATCCAGCATGGGCCCCAGGTCTTCTGGGTGTGATGACTATGTGATGTCAACATGTGCTCAGAAGTTCTCAGAATGGGGTCACAGATGGGGCAAAGCCCTGCAAGGTTGGCTTATCGCTGTCTTGTGTGACATCCTGGAGGGTCGCTGTCTGCTGGCTGGCAGCGGGAACGAGAGCTGGTGAGCTGGTGGGACGGCTGCCCAAAGCCAGGCGGCCCCTCCAAGCACCGCCCAGGGCCTGTTTCCCCACCACTCAGCATGTGGTTCTGTGGCTTGGCCCAGTCTTGGAGGAAACCTGTCTCCGAGTGGCTCTGTGCCTGTCACCTCAGTCAGACTCAAGATCACGAACTCAGTCATGGAGTGTTTTCCCCACACTGAAGCTAAAAACTTAAAATAAGAAGGGGCAGCGCTCGTATTTGATGTCTGTAGCCGCCTCCTCGGAGGCTGCCCCTGATATCTCTGTAAACTCACCCTCAGATCTAATTAGCCAAACCCACCATCTCTTGACCATGGGCCTCAGAGGTCACTACCTAAACCAGGGAAATTGATAGTGGAATTATGCACTTAGAAATTAACTTTGCATTGTACTGAATATATATCTTTACTGTGACTTTATCTTGTTGAAAAAGTGCTTACTTCTGATTTTGTGGATATTACTGACCGTGGATTACTTTTATTTTGGTTTTTACACAACAGTTATGTTAGAAATTTGCTGTTTTATTCTTACCTTCTTAGTAAAAATCCTTTTATCACACAATGGGTAATTTATATCCATTACCAGGCCTTTCAATCCTTTTCAGTGGGGCTGTCAGCGCCGTTGGCACAGTAATGATTAATGTGATCTAATAATAGTGTGCCATTATATTACCTTAGTAAAACATGTACCAACATCCTATTCGGATCTACCAAATTCATAGCTTCCTATAATATTTTTGTTGAAAGACAGGATTACTATTTTTCAAAGCTGATTTTTTCCCCTTTAACATATTTAATGAAATTCACAATTCTTTGCCGTAGTAATCTGGGCATTTGATTGGGCTCGGTGGGTGAATTTGACAGCTGTAGGCACTGTTGTGATTTGTCAGGGAGAGGCTGGACAGTCCCAGAGATCGGCCAGAGAGATTATTGTGTTTTTGTTGGGCCTGGGCTGTTTTGCCTTGAAGAAAAAAATGGCTGGATTTCCAGTCCCTTCTGACATGTAATAAGGAAAGTGTGTTTTAGATCAAAAGGCAAAAGAGCAAGTAATTTGGCTCAAAGACTCCTCTCTTCCCTCCCCTGTTTTTTCCTCTCTTGTCACCTGCCTCGGTCTGCTGGTGAACAGGACGGGCCGCACAGCCAGTGGGAGCAGCTTCAGACCCCTTTCCTGGAAATGCTCCTTCTTGACCCATCCTTTTTTCTTGTAGCTTTGGCTCAGCTTCTCTGGAGCTGAGATGGGGTTTCTCAGCCGGGCACTGCTGACATTCTGGGCTGGGTAATTCTTTGCTGTGGGGCCGTCCTGTGCAAGGTAGGATGTTTACAGCATCCCTGGCCTCTGCCCATCGGGTATCAGTTATGAACCCCTTTCCCCCACTGTGACAACCAAAAATGTCTCCTGAAATTACCAAATGTCCCCTGGGAGGCACAGTTGTCCCTGCTTGAGAACCACTGGTCTAGTGTGATAGGAATATAAGCAGAATTTTTTGCAGTGTGGGGGAATTCCAGTTGGAGTTCCAGAGTTTCCTGGTGCTTCCTGGGACATCTTTGGCTGTGGGAGAAAAGATATGTGGATGATGGCTACACACTGCATCCTTTTCCTGGCTGAAATGCAGCCCTCTTACTTCTTTCTCCCCCCGACTCTGTCACAGAACCTGGCCCGAATGAGGGCCTGAATCTTAGCTTCTTCCACTTAAATCCCATTATAATCATGCTTGTGATTGATAACATTCCACCTTTTCAAAGAGCTTTAAAATCTGTGTCAACCAAGGATGACATTATTGTAGTGCCAGCGAGATGTATTCAAACAATTACACACTCAGATCGAAGTGGGAAGGTTTGTCCTTCTATGCTTGTGCCTCTGTGATGTGGCTTTCACTAGCACCTCAGCCCCCATGGCCCCAGAAACCTTCAGCAGGAAAATGCATGGGAAGAAACAGGTTTTGCCCTTGTTACCACTCAGCTCTGAAAGCAGCTTGAATATTTGGGCTTCTTAAGGCTAGAGGCTGGGGGACGAAGGTGAGGTTGTTGAGCGCAGGGGAGAGAGGGAGGGAAAAAGAGAGAAAGAGAGGGTGAGGGAGGGAGAGAGAGAGAGATCCTCGTTTTTGATTCAGAACAAAAATTACTGCTGCAACATTGGCTCAAAATATGCAATCAACTGAAATCAGGAAAAGTATTTTGAAAATTTATATTGAAATACTTGAATCTAGATACGTGTGCACCCACATACATGTATATATTTAAATCAAGGATAGAGAAGATGAGAAATAAAGCTTTTGTCATAAAAATACTGCCTGTAGTATTTGCCCTCAGATGATCCTGCCACATTGGAATACATTTTTGTACTGTTGGCATTTCCATAGAAGACACTTCTGTTTGTTTTTACAACTGATCCTTGATGATAACAACAAATGAGGAAATGGCTCTGATTTACCTTTGTGTTAGAGGATTTCAAATACATTGTGATGTTTGGTGCAGGAATCATTTTTGGTGACCCACTTCTTTACTGGTTTCTGGTCTGTCTCCCCTACTACAGTGTAAGCCTGGAAAGAGTAAGGACTTGCTGTATTTTGTTCAGTGTTATTTTCCTAATTCCTGGAATGGTGCTCGATACACAGTAGGTTCTCAATAAAATTTTGGTGACTGGAAGGATGGATAGGTGGATGCATGGATGGGCGGATGGATGTGCAGATGAATGGATGGGTGCATGGGTAGATGGGTGGATGGGTGGGTGGATGAGTAGATGGATGGGTGGATGAGTGGATGGATGGCTGGGTGGATGGATGGGTAGATGGCTGGGTGGATGAGTGGATGAGTGGATCGATGGATGGGTGGATGAGTAGATGGATGGGTGGATGAGTGGATGGATGGATGGGTGGATGAGTGGATGGATGGATGGGTGGATGGATGGGTAGATGGATGGGTGGATGAGTGGATGAGTGGATCGATGGATGGGTGGATGAGTAGATGGATGGGTGGATGAGTGGATGGATGGATGGGTGGATGAGTGGATGGATGGATGGGTGGATGGATGGGTAGATGGATGGGTGGATGAGTGGATGGGTGGATGGGTGGATGGATAGATGGGTGGATGAGTAGATGGATGGGTGGATGGATGGATGGATGAGTAGATGGATAGATGGATGGGTGGATGAGTGGATGAGTGGATCGATGGATGGATGAGTGGATGGGTAGATGGATGGGTGGATGAGTGGATGAGTGGATCGATGGATGGATGAGTGGATGGGTAGATGGATGGGTGGATGAGTGGACGGGTGGATGACTGGATGGGTGGATGGATGGGACTCTATCTCAAACCCTAACAGAATCTTAGAATGGTAGGCCCAGTGGTTCAAATGAAATCCCACTTTTTACCATCTCTTCATCCCTGGCCCTCCCAAACATTTTTTTTTTTTTACATCAAAATGGTCAGTTATAGAAAGTTATTCTTATTATCACTTCTTGTCAATCCAGTTTTTAAAAAATGTCTAGGATTGTGCCAGGCTGTCTCTGTAAGTTGAAACCACATGGATGCCTTGCTATAAGAGTATCTTTAAAAATCCACCAGGGCACATACGCAAATGACTGGGATGGAAGTCATGGAGGCAGAGTAGGGGAAGGTGACCTCTTTCACAGTGAGACATGGACATGGAATTTATGAGGCTCAGAAGACTCCCTGTTCAGATGACTTGTTGTCTGTCTCCTGGGCAAAAACTCTGTAATTTATAGTGTATTTCATGTTCTTGTAGAGGCTGTTGTGTGTTCTCTTCAGCCACATGGGCTCAGCCATCTTGAGGAGGTAGGCTGAGGCTCCTAAGTCCCAGCATGGTGGGTACCAGTCTATTGGAAAATGTATTCCCAGTGATGAGGATAAAAAGTTGCCCCACGCTTGACTTTTAAATTATTGCATAATGGACATCATAGAGGTACCAGTAAGAAAATAATAAAGAAGAGAGAGATAAATGACCTCTAAACCTGGCAAAGGTATGGACTCTGGAACCACATTTCCTGGGTTGAATCATCGCTTCACCACTCACTAGCTATACAATCACATGTCAAGGGATTAGCCTTGTTGTGCCTCTCTTTTCTCATCTCTAAATTGGGAATGACAGTAATGACAATGTAGTAGATTATACAAGTAATTTATGTGATGTGCTTAAAATACTGCCTCCTGGCTCAAAGTAGGCAGTTAATAAATGTGTGTTGCTGTTATTAGTAGTATTTTCATTTTCTCTGTTTAGTCACCTTTTCCCCTTTCTCTGTCTTTATTCAAGATTAAGGAAAGTATAGGCCATTTTCAGATAATTAGCCTTTCCCCCTCAGACTCATACCAGAGCTAAGAACCTGGAGAAGTTGCCAGGCATGCGGTCTTCCTGGCACCCCTGGGGACCGTGGTTAGCAAGTTCAGAGAGCATCAGAAAGGGTGGTGAGTTTCCTAAGTCAGCTTCCCCATCCCATTTCCTTTGTGGAAGGAGCGTTGTTGACACACCACTGGGATTTACTTGGTGTTCGGGGGCGTGCATTCCTGGGATGGATGCCACGTGGTCATGGTGGGTGGGGACAGCGAGCTCTTAAAAGGGAGGGGAGGTTCTTGGCTTTTCTCCGCCACCCCATGCAAGTGAGACTGCTCTGCGTCATGGCCCAATCTTGTATTTTTAGCATCCACTGAAATTTAATGTTTTGCTTTTGGTTTATTATGTATGCAAGTATCTTGCTGATAAATTACATGTGTAATTGTACCATCGGAACCACTGCTAGTCAGCGACAACATATAATTAAACTCACCCTTGTAGTCATTGAACTTTTCCGTCCCTGACAAGATCACTGACCACTCCAAGGAGGGTTTGCCTCCATGTCTGAGCCTGTGTGGCCTTGCCCTCTCCCTTTCTCACGGCCCTCCCCTCACCGTGTACCCCAGGGCGTGCCCTCACACGTGCAGGGTGGACTTCCTTCAAACAGCACTGAGCCGGAGGGAGGGGAGGCTTGGGCTCTAGGGCCTAGAATGCCTCTCTCTCTATTTTTGTGTCTATGCCCGGATGGTTATTGGCCCCAGAGTGGGTGCTTGGTAAAGACTTGAATGAATAAATCTTAGAAATCCCTTTATTTGCCTGTAAGCCCTCTTTTCACTTGTAACCCCGATACCCTTCCACTCATCTTCCTTTTTTAGGTGATGTTTACTGTGCTGCTCTTATGCTGTATGCCGGGGGCTGGCAGACCACAGCCACAGTGGGTCACACTTGGCACACTGCCTGTTTTTTTTAAACATTTAGAAATACTTTAAAAATCGTGACAAAATGCACACAACATAAAATCTATCTTGACTGGTTTTAAGTGTACAGGTCAGTGGTGTTAAGTACATTCACGCTGTTGTGCAACCATCACCACAGTCCCCCTCCAGAAATTTTTCATTTTCCCAAAATGAAATTCTATACCCATTAAACAGTAACTCCCCATTCTTTCCTCTCTTCTCCCCCATCCTCTGGCAGCCACCCTTCTACTTTCTCTTTGTGAATTTGACTACCCTAGCTACCTCATATAAGTGGAATCAAACAGTATTTGTCATTTGGTGCTGGCTTATTTTGCTTAGCATAATGTCCTCAAGGTTCATCCATGTTGTAGCAGGTGACAGGATTTCCTTCTTTTTTAAGGCTGAATAATATTCCATTGTGTGTTATCCATTCATCCATCAATGGACACTTGGGTTGCTTCTACCTCTTGGCTATTGTGAATGACGCTGCTATAACCATAGGCGTACAAATATTTCTTGGAGACCCTGCTTTCAATTCTTTTGGATATATATCCAAAAGTGGAACTGCTGGATCATATGGTAATTTTATTTTTAATTTTTTGAGGAACTGCTGTATTATTTTCCATAGTGGCTGCACCATTTTACACTCCTACCAAGAGTGCACAAGAGTTCCAGTTTTTTCACATCCTCGCCAACACTTACTTTCTGTTTCTTTTTGATAGTAGCCATCTTAATGCACGTGAGGTAGTAGTCATTGTGGTTCTGCCTATTTTTGCAAAAGCAAAGAATGGCTTTTACATTTCTGAATGAATGAAAAAAATTAAAAGGAAAACAATGTTTTGTGACACATGAAAATTACATGAAATTCAAATTTCAGTGTTCATAGATACAGTTTTCTTGGCACACAGGCGGCCCCACTCATTTACGTATCATCTGTGGCTGCTTTCACACTATAGTGGCAGAGTAGGGCAGTTGGGACAGAGATTGTGTAACCTGAAGAGCCTAAAATATTTCCCACCTGGTCCTTTACAGAAAGCATCGGTTAACCCTGCCCTGCGGTCAGAACTTGGGACCCCATATCTTGTTTAATCCCCTCCGCAGCCCACTTTGCAAAAAACTGAGGCGCAGCAAAGGTAACTTTCTTGCACAAGTCACACACGCCAAGAAAATGGCCAGACCAGGATGCACGTGCCTGTCCTTGTGCACTGGTTACTATCACTTTAAATGTAATCATTTGGAGGTTGGTCTTTACAGGGACCACCTCCTGGGGTTTTAGTAAGCCTGAGATCAGGTCCTAGTTGAAAAAAAATTGTAATTGTATAAAAATCTGATGCTGTCGTTGGGAGAGGTGGCAAACTGAGGGAGAGAATGAAGCCGGGAGGAGGCGCTAGGTGAGCTGAGCTTTCCTTTATTTCTTATATTTAAATTCCAAGACCTGTGTCCTGTGCTGCACCGTGGGATGAGCTCTCAGCTTTGCTGAAGAAGGAGATAGTTTCAGGATGCCTGCGTCTACATGTACAGCATTTCTTTAGGGTTAGAAGAAAAGCTAAGCCAACCAATAATGTCTTCTTGCGTTACAAAAGTGAATTCCTAACCCAGAGGAAAGAAAGCCGAGGTATACGGTCAAGAGGAGAACACGCTGGTTGATTCTTCCCCTTTCATTCTCTTGATCACATGTTGCTGGGCGTGAATCCTGGCATGGATATCTTCGGCCCGCCCCAAATCTTTTTCTCCGATTGTGGAGATCTGCTCTCCCATTCCCAGAGACTGTCTTGGGTACCCCCTTGGCCTCTCGGGCTCAGATGGTCAGCTGTTGCTAACGAGGGATCAGACAGTTATTTCTCTCGGCCTCCTCCCCTCCTTACCACCCTCTTGGTCCACCAGGATGTGTGGACTTGGTACCAGGAACCTTCTGATATTTCTTCATACAGAGGACAAAGCGTGGATAGTTATTCGTTCTTTCATCAATGGAGAGAAAAGTCTGAGTTGATTTTACATATTTGTATGCATCAAAGAAATAACCTCTCAGTCCAAGTGTTTAGGGGGTGTTGGGACTGCAGGAAACGGTTGATCTTGCGTGCATCTCAAGCAAACAGATGGGATCTCCTTTCGTGGTTGGGAATGCATGGCCTTCCCCGCAGGGACTGCTGTATTTCAACAATAGGCTTCGTGTGGTCGCAGAGAGAAGCACAGCAGTGTTTTTTTGTGAACTTTTGGCTGTGGTTTAAGCCTGGCAGAACTGGACTCCTACCCTTACAGTTTTCTGGCTCAATTCATTTTGTACAAAGAGAAGTATGATAATCTGAGTTGATAATGTGATTGGCATGTTAGCACATTGCAAGAAAGACAGCAATGGCTTTGGATTTTGAGTTCCATCCTTGAAAATTTATGGTAATGCCTCAAACAAGGGGCCTGCCCCTAATAGGTGCTTGGTAGATGTTCAAGGGATGAGTTAGTTTGGTAATTGCTTTGTGCCTGAGAATAAGTGGGAGAAATGAGTGATAACATATGCTTGTGCGTTTGGGAAATGGGGCTATGTGTGACTTTTTTTTCTGTTTAAAGGTTAAGTTTGGTTCTTGGCCTGGTCGTGAGCCAAATTTGCCAGTCCAGAGGGGAGGGAACTTTGGATGGGGAGGTGGAGATCGTGTGTGTGTGTGTGTGTGATTTGTCAGGATGGTGGTGGTGGAGCAGTGTATGTGTTGAACTTTCCCTACCCTAAAGCCATTTTTATTTTCTTCCTGAAATACTGCAGGAAGATAATCAACCTGTCCTTGTCCATATGTATGGATTGTTTCCTGTCTAAACACAGTTAATAACACATATGATGCCCTTATGAGGGAGCTTGGCTCAACAGTGTAGCTTTTGTTCCTTAACAAAATATAACTTGAGACAACATCTGCAGTAAAAAACGTAACTATGGCCCATGCTGGAATCATTCACCAAATATCTGTTTCTCCTCTCCAGGCCCCGATATTTGTGCGTTTAAACATGACTTCAGTGTTTCTAGAAATGTAACATCCCAAATGTTATCAGACCTCCAGTAACAAACCAGTGAGCGGGAAGCCCCCTGGAAGGGCTTTCGGGTGTTTGCTGCATGGCCTGCGGGAATCACTGCCACCCCCAGGCACCACCCAGCTCCTGCTTTCTCAGGGATGGGGAGCCGCCTCCACCCCTTCTCTCCTCTGAGGCCTCAGGGACTGAAGACGGAGGGAAGGTTGAGGCAAACATGCTTGGCTGGAGGCTGTGTGGGCGGGGGAAGGAGGGCCGGCCTGAGAGTGAGGGGGGCTGCCTCTGAACCCCCACCTGCTGCAGTAGCTGGGGTGACCTGGGAAGTCTCAGGCCATGTGGCCTCAGGGGACCACCCAGGGGGTGAGTGGTTTGAACCACATGGTGTCTAAGGTTCTTTCCAGGTCTTAAACAGGACTACCTAGACCAGAGTGGCGGGGATGTCCACACAGCCCCCCGGAGGATCTTGGTAACACGCAGAGTCTGACTCCGTAGGTCTGGGGGTCAGAGATCCATACCCCTAACGGGTCGCCAGGCCATGCTGCTCCTTGGACCGCACGGAGGGCAGCCAGGGACTAGATGGCGGCCACTGCCCAGATCTGCCTGGGGAGCTTCCAAGACTTACCAGTGTCTGGACCCCACCCCAGACCAGTGAAATCAGGAATCGCATGGGGGGAGACGTTGAGCATGGGTGCTCCTGTGTAGCTGGGTGCGAACCACTGGTGTAGTGGCGTCCGAAATCGCCTGGAGGGCTTGTGAAAACACAGCTTTGGGCCCCGACCCAGATTTATGATTCAGAAGGTCTGGGGTGGGTCCAAGTATTTGAACTTCTAACAAGTTCTGAGGCAATGTTGAGGCTGCTGGCCCAGTGACTGCACTTGGAGAACCACTGATCTAATGTCATCAGTTAAGTTGATGGTCATTACACAGACCACGGGGGAGTGGGCGCGGAGGCTCCAGGATACACCGACCCCTCCGGCCAGGGTCACTTCGTGGGCATCTGTTTTATACAGTGAGCTTCCTTGGTCAGCTTTCATTTGAAAAAGATTTGTGGGTAGAAAAAATGTTTGCAGACCTCTGAACTAAAGGCAAGACTTTTAATCATGGGGCTGGTGAATATTTATTCTGCAGCTGAGAGGAAAACCAGGCAGGTTCCTTGGTCCTCTTTGTTGCCGGATGTGGTCGTTTTTGCCCCGAATCCTGGCCTGTCGCACCATAGTTGTTGAACGTTCCCTCTTGCCTCTAAGTGCTCACACCTTGGGGAGGCCTCGGGGGGCGGGGGGCTGGCAGGGTGTTCTGCAGCTCTGCTCGTGGTGAAATCCAATGTGGGCAGCTGTTAGGGCCTAGTGACTATTTACCAAGTGCCAGGCACTGTCCTCAGTTTATGTGCATGATCTCATTTAATTCTTTTAACGACCTCACGAAATAAGTACTGTCATTATCCCATTTTGTGTGTATCCCAAGTATTTGCTGCTGCCTCCCAGACTAAGAGAGGGTAGAGAAAAGTGGCAGTTGTTCAGGCTGGAGGGAAATGGGCATTGCTCTTGGTAAGGGCAATAGAGTGTGTGGCCAAGGCTTATCCTGCAGGTATTTTGGGAGAAGAGCAGAGCAGGTCCATTGGCCCACAGGTCCACTGCCCAGATGACAGGCCTGGGCCAGGTGGCAGCACTCAGAGCCCCTGGCTGCACAGAGCGGCCAGCCCCTTGGAAGAAGTCACTGTGGCCGTCCTTGGTCACAGATCCAGGAGGCCTTGGCCAGTGAGCTTCCTCTTGGGTCACACCCGCTTCCTTCAGCCTTTAACTGTGCAGAAGTGTCTGGGGGGAGAGCCTGGGAACCGGCCAAGGGGAAGGGTAGGTGGATCTCTCCGGTGTCCAGTCTGTGCTTCTGTAGCTGCTGGCTCAGAGCAGCTGGCTTGGCCAGCCCTCAGCTTGCTCTCTGCCCCGGCAGCCCTGGGGGATCAGGACGTGTCCAACACAGCAGGTTCTTGCTGAGACGTCGTGTTAGAGTGAGCTCTTCTCCCTGCTCACCCGGTGTGCGCAGGTCAGTTTGGGGGGAAGGGAGGCGCACATGGACACGTGGTCTTCCGAGTGGCATCAGGCCCTGGGTGGTGGAGGCTGCAGCATCCTTTAGCCCTCATTTGAGCCACCTGCTGTTGATCTTGCACTTGCACTGGGCTCCCCTGATGTGACTTGGGCCTGAGAGTTTAGAGCTGGTGTCTGGCAGTGGAGAGAAGACGTGAGAGCAGAGCTCACTCAGCAGAAGCTTAGTGATGGCCTGAGATGCCCCACAATCAGCGTGAAGCGCCAGCCAGCCAAGACCCTCCCGGTGGCCAGAACTATGCTGCGTCCCCTGTGTTTCAGATACTGAGACCCTCCCCACAAGATTTCCAAAATCCCCTTGAAGCCCAGTCCAGCATCACGCCAAGCACCTTCCCTTCAATTTGTCCATCTTCAACTTTCAACTAGATGGGTCTAATGAAAGGTCGATTTGGAAACTCTACTGTGATGTTATTAGGTACCTTATTACTGGAGTCTTTCTAGATGCAATTCTATAATCTCTTAGTGTGCCTGGCAAAGATATGTGTGGGAAAGTTTACATCCAGCTTATCAAAATTTCTACCTAAGTGATTTTCTTAATAGAACACATTTGACCCCAAGGCATTTCTCTTTTGAACCTTTGAGGGATTTATGACTGAATTTTAAAAAAGCTGTTCAATTGAGATAGCTGACATGTTCTGGAATGGAGCTGCACCTTGTGAGGGTGCAGATAAACCTTTTGCCCCCCGACAGGGTCACACGCGCCAGCCACCCAGGTGGGGCACACACCATCTCTTCTGCAGGGTAGCAGGAGGATGTAGCCAAAAGATTAGACATGCAGATATTATCTTAGAAGGTGTAGAGAGGATGACAGCTCAGGTGAAGGAGTGGCCGTGTACCGGGGTGAGGCTCTCCCTCAAGTAGCCCTTTTTCAAGACTAAATGAGCAGCCCTGGCCATGAGTCTGTGCTTAACTCTAGTCCATACATAGAGCTTGGGTAGCTGACGCTCCAGGAAGCAGCAGCCTCCTGGCCTTGCAGAGAATGTACTTTATGAGTTGAGTTTTCTACGTAGACCTCATGCCCCCAGGAATCCAACCAGGTCCTCCTAGCACCCCTTTCCCTTTAGAACGGTGAGCTAATCCTGAGAACCCATCAGAAATCAAAGATGCATCAGCACATGCTTCGGGTCAAGCCCAGCCTCTAGGTTGCATCTGAGCCAGAGGCAACATGCCCAGGGTGTCCTCTGTGCGTCACACCCGCATCACTAGCTGTACAGAGGGACCCGTGCTCTTTCTCTACCTTGGGCAGTGCCGAGGACCAGTGAAACTGAGGGTTCGGCCTGGCCCAGAATGTGGAGTTGGAGCTTCATGTCTCTTCCAGGGTTTCCCAGAGGGATGTCTCATGTGTGTGAGGCTGGGCTCTGTCTGCCACCCCACCCTCCAGTCTCTCAGACGCAGATTCTCCTGGTGGCCATTTGAATGAGAGTTTCCTAATGCTAGTAGCTCTTGGGTGGAGACGTTGAGATTGTCAACTACGGAAGAACAGTTTGCTGACTCCTTCATCCTGCCTCACTCCCAAGAAACTTTAGGAATCTGGGAGACATGGACCAGGGAGCACCTTGGGGTGGTGGTTTAGGAATTACCTGGAGAGCCTGTTTCCTGTGAGGTTCCCAGGCCCCAACCTGGAGGTGTGCTGGTCTGGAAAGGGGCCTGGGAGTCTCCATTTTTCACAAGCTCCTTTGCCAATGCCAGTGCCCTGGAATTATATTAACTCTGAACATAAATTTTAGTGGGTGGACAATGCCCCAGCCTGCACCTCAGAAGATTCTGGTATCTTCTTTCTTACTTCTCAGCTGAGGGACTTTGGGTCAGACATATTCCTGGACCTCAGTTTTCTCACCAATAAAAAGAGAAATTAGGTTTATATGATTCCTAAGAGCCCCTCCGATTCTGAAGTTCTAGCACATTAAAAACAATCTGCAGTTTAGACCTGGCAAGTTACATTTTCCCCTGAGAAGGGGGCCTGGAAAAGAAAGAGAATCTGCAGCATGTGAGTGTGGGTTTTGTGGTGTGAGGCCAAGGTTATAAAGGTAGCAGCCTCTGTGAGAGAATCATTTGTGTTTATTGAAATTGCTAATTTTAATTGCCCTGGATGCTCCCTTGATAAAAAATTATAATCCTCTGTCAATTATGAATACCTTGAAATTCACAAATTCTATCACTTTTGTGATTGGCAACATTGAATAAGAAACATCTGGACATTATTATTTTTAGGGATTTTTCATCTGTTGATTTAGAAATCTGGGGCCTTTATGAAACTTGCATGAATATTCTTTTATATTCACACCTACCATCAAGACACAAAGAAATAGCCAAAAAATATTGTCCAGTGATTCTTTGATGCAATGCATGTGTTTTTGAAACAACAAATCCATTGTGAATGAGAGGAGATATAAAATAGGCTGCGTGTGAGTGTAGGTGGGGGGAGCAGCTTGATCTCCTAAGAGAGAATAGCCTGACAATTCAAAGCCACAGGAGTAAGAAGGTTTAGATTTTATATATACTAATACAACATTTTAAAATAACAATATAATTTTGGACTGATGATATCAGAATATGGTATTCACTATTTCTCAGAATAATCCAATTTAGAACAATGTATTCTGAGCAGGTTTGGAAAAAATAAGTCTATCATCCCGTGGTATAAGATAATGCATTAATTTTTATGAGTGAGTTATGAAGATGTACAACTCGGTCAAGAGTTAGGATAAACATAATATTCCTTAATTAATCCATTATGCCATGGTATACATGTGCCATTTTTATTACCTTAAAAATGAAAAATGTCAAAAAAGGAAATTGCTGCTTTTTTACATCAAAAAAGCCTTTTTTGAAAAATCATAAAATGTCTAATCTAATTCACCATATAATACTAATGAGCTTAACAAGCCATCTCAATGCACAGTTTAGGATAAAAGGTCACCAGTTTCTGGCAGTCAAATTCCAGTACTTTTTTAGATGAGGCAGAACCTTTCAGCACCAAATATCGGAAATGGCATGTGTGATTAGAAGTGTTATTAATAGCTATTTGTTATTAACATAGTAGAGATTTAGAAATTCATATCATACCCTCCCTGCATTTTCTAAATCTCATGGCTGCAGATGCCAAGAGCGTTTGTGGAGCTGAGGCATTGCCCCTCAGATCTGTTTAACTTGTTGCCCATCCCGGTTCTGAGTGGTGTTGAGTAGGGATCTCACACACACACACACACACACACACAGATTTCTGTCTGATACTGCATTTAATTTCCTCAAATCTCTCTGAATCCCCTGCACTTATTTTCTGGCGTCTCCCTGCTCTCTGAGCAGCGTTCCTTTGCTCTGTATGTGTCAGTGTCATCTGCCTGCTGTGTCTTTTGTCTCATCACGGAATGCGCCTTGTGGAGGCACCTTTGGCAGTGATACACGTGGCGGCTGCAGTCAGCCTTGTTATGGAAAAGAATTGCCCGGTGGGTTGAGGGAATGGCCAACAGCGGACTAGAATCATGAGGCTGAAAGGAATATTGCCGACTGGAGGTCATTTTTCCCAACTGAGGGGCAACAGTTTGCCACTATAAACTGCACATTGCAGTCAGTATATGTTTTATTAAACCATTTAAGGAACTTGGGAGCCATTTCATTTAAACTTCCTGCTTGATGTAGCTCAGGGCCGAGCCCAGAGCAGCTCATGAAAGAGGCCTGGAGTCGTTTGCAGAAGAAATGCCCTCAGTGCCCAGCAGGATGCACTGCAACTGGGGAGCCAGGCCAGGCCAGGGTGGTACCCAGGACTCTGGGCTCCTCAGTGTTTGAGGGCACGAGGGTGTGCGTGAGTGTGTGTAGGGTCCAGCGCCAGCTCTGCCACTGACTAGCTCTGTGCTTTACCTTTCAAAATAATTAACAGAATGGAATCGGGAATTTTGGCTTTTTCAGCCCTAACTGGTGGTCTTTAGTAGGTGGCCTTAATTCTACAAAGTTATATAACCAAATCTTTTGTCTAATTGGTAACTATATTTAGGAGGTAGAGAAATATGTGAGCTATTCGTTTCGATTAAATTTTTTATTATGCACTCTGCATTTGGATTGACAACTATTAATATTAAAGAGCTTGGCCAAATTGAAATTTGTATTGCTGGAGAGACTTAAATATAATGTATGATGCTGAAAAAAAAAAGCCCGGGAAATATGGGAATTAGGCAGGGTGCAGACAGGTCCCTGCCAGGTGCTTTTGTGTGCTCAGAGACACCAGCCCCAGCTCTGCAGGCTGAGGAGGGCGTGTGGAGGGCTCTGCAGAGCTGGTGTCAAGGTGTCGGGACCCGAGTTACTTTCATGGAGATGACACTGACACTAAATAAAGATGTACAGCACTTTTGAGCATATTATACAAATGATTTTTATAATCACTGTTTGTATACAGTATTTTCTCCGTCACTAATAAGGAGGTTTGGGGGTAAGGCAGAGGAAATCATTCTAAAATAGGATAGTACACGTATCGCCACGGTAATGAAGGAAAAGAGAGGGCTTTTGTTTCTTCAGAAGCCCCGAAGCAGATTGAATTGATGTTCCGAGGGAGGTGGAAGGCTCTGTGCATCCCGGATGAGGAAGGACTCGGGGGCATGGCCACATGGAGGGTGCTCTGGGACCAGGGGCAGTTCCAGTTCTAGCTCCGCTGCCGGCAGGCTCTGGAACTCCAACCTGGGGTTTCAAGTCTTTGGGGCTCAGTCCCTCCTAACAATGCCTGTTGCTTTCCGCAGTGCATTGGAGGGTCACATGCAGGATCCTACCGGATTTGTACAGAGACCCGGGATGTCTGCAGAGACTGGGACTCTGACAGGGGAAGTGAGACGTTTTGTCCACACAGCCTCTGAGTGACAGACACAGGACTACAATTCAGCTCTAGAACTTAGTCTTGGGACACTCTCAAGAGACAGTGTCCTCTTTTGGATTCTGAAAGTCTGTAGAGCAGAGAGGGTCAGGCTGCAGCCCATAAGCCACTGGCTTAATGACTCCTGTTGGCTGGTCCTCACACGCTCCAGGCATCCCCCACCTTCCGCGTGGGCCTTCTTGCTGTGCCTCCTGTCTGGAAGGTCAACCCCATCTCCATCCTCCAGATAAACTCCCCAGTGGCCTGGGCTGGTGCTCCCCATACCCTCGATGAGACTGACCTGTCCCTAGGCTGGTCTTTGCCTTCCCCACACTGTCCCAGAGGGCAGGGCTCTGCTTCCCTCCCTTGCCTTGCCCTGCACCCTGGTACCTGCACACAGAGAGCACTTAGTGTGTCTGGAATGGATGCACCAGATACCAGTCACCAGGTCTGGCTGGCAAAGCAAGAACAAATGATAATGTCACACTTGGTGCTGTAGTAGTTACTTAGTTCATACCTTTTTTCCCTATTGGACTATAAACTCTGTTTTATCTGTGATTTTTACATAATTCTTCCTGACATTGGGAGCTGGAATACCAATGTAGGGAAACCTCCATTAGCAGGGATGCTCAAAGAATCAGTGGTTCTGATTCAGTGGATTTTATGGACACTTGAGGTTTTCACCTGCAAACACTTTGGCTCTAGACTCTTTGATTATGTCTCATTTTTCAACACCCATGCGCTCTGGGTTAAGAGGGGGTTTTCTGAGCTGGTGTCCAGGTCTCCTGGAAAGGGGACAGGGCATGTCACTTGTGTCCTCACTGTCATCAAGCCTACTCTATCTCTGAGTCATGACTCCAAACTCCCGGAGGGCAGAACCCTGTCCCAATCATACCTGTTCCTCTCCCACCGGTTAGCTCGGTGGCTGTTGCATCTGTGCCCAGAACAGGTCCTGTGTGTTGGAGAGATGGATTCAGGGCTGAAGGTGGAGGACAGAGGTGAGCTGACTGGGGGCTTACCCCAGGACAGCCTCCAAAAGTGTTTCTTTTTCCCTAAGTTTCCATGATCAGCTAGGTTCACAGTTTCTCTGGAAAGCAGACACCTATGGGTTGTGTATGAAAAGAGCGTCTGGTTACCTGTTTGTTTTCTGACACTAACGTAGGCAAACAGTGTCAGTGCCCCTTGGCCCACACAGCCAACTGCTGCTTCCTGAGGCATGCATCTGAGGCTCTCCTGGGCTCTCTGTCTCTGTCTGTCTGTCTCTCCACTGGCATGTATAAGGCCTGTGGTGGTGGCAGGCTGGAAGTGCGAGGAGGTAATACTTCCGGGGCAGCCCTCTGTCAAAGCTGGGATGGCAGCTGGAAGATGGAGCCCAGCCTCTTCGCTTCTTTACTGGGACAGCCTGGTGTGGGTCCCGTTCAGGGTCTCAGAGCACCCAGGTGGGATCAAGGCCCAGCTGCCCTCAGGCTAGCCCACCTCTTCGCCCACTCTCTCTTGGCTTCCTTCCTCCCCCACTTCCCCACTAGCCCACCGACTGGCACTTCTTGGCATCACCTCCCACACAGACCCCTGCTCTTCCATCTTTGTCTCGAGGCCTCTTCTGAGGAAACACAGCATGAGATCCTGGGGTTGCCCTGCAGAACCTGATGGACAATTTTTAAAGCCAGTTCACTTATGCTTTCTTCATTTGAGCTTTACAGATGTCCCTGAAGGGAGGGAGAGGAAGTCATTACCCCATTCTGCAGATGGCAAAACTGAGGCCCAGAGAATTTGTCAGAGCTGGAGCCAGGTTTGTTACCCAGCTCCCGCCCTCCTCACTTTGCTGATTTGACAAGGGGGAGCCGGGTTGGTGAGCGGTCAGGGACTCCTGCTGCCTGTCCCCAGTGAAGGGGGAGTGGGGGAGCGATTCCCCTAACATTTGGGCTGGCAGGTGGGGTGACTTGAGCAGTGCTTTGCTCCCATTCAGTCTGGAATGAAAGCGGGGGTGGGGGGTGGGCGCGGGGAGAGGGTCGAGGTTGCCATATTAGAGAGGGTGGGAGGCCAGGGCCCACAGGACTGCCTCTCGTGGGGTAACTTGCCAGTGCCTTGATCTCCCCCCAGTTTGGGGGAGATGATGGGTAACAGACTGGCCCAAGTTCCCTTAATGGGGCTGGAGAGGAGTTCTAGGAGCAAAGGCATGTTTGGAGCTGCCCGCCAGCTGGCAAAGGTGCCTCCATCAGAGGAGGGGTACATGGCCTCGGGAGGGCTCCTGGCTGTCCCTTACCTCCGGATCTGTCCCCAGCACATTTGTTGATCTGAAGCTCTGCAGAATTTCAAGTAACAGCCCAGGAAAGCAGCCTGAGAAGATTGGGGAGGCCAGGGGCCTGGAGGGCAGGAGGCCAGAGGACCTTCAGTTCAGGGCCTGAGGCTGTGCTTTCTCCTTTCTGGGCCTTGGTTTCCCAAATGGGCTGGACGGTGTGCGCTCCCCACCAGGGAAGTGGAGGAAACCCGTGGGCTCGAACTGGGTGGCAGACTGTGGAGGGAGAGCCGGTGTCCCCACTGGACCCCCGAGCACCCCATGTGCAGGGAGAGGGTGGGGAGCCCTCCGTCTGCTTGGTAAACAAAGGGCTTTGGGAACGGAGGCGTGCCTTGAAGCGAGCATCTGGGCGGTCAGTGTTCCCAGGGAGCTTCTACCCAGGCAGCTCATGGCCTTAGTTACATGCCTCTCAGATATGTCCTGAACCCCAGCCCCTGCCCTTATTGAGAAAGCTGCGGTTGGTGTCTTCTCTGCTTTTCTCCAGCACCCACGTTGGAGGCCCTGGGGCCTCTGTGTTGGGTGGAGCCTGTCCCACACCCCACATTCTCCTGGCTGTTTGGTGACCCGGGGCCTGGCCCCGGGGTCCAGGAGTCCACCCCGGTCACCTGGAGGACTCTTCTAGACAAGACTGGGTCAGGACCGAGGCAGGCTTAGGCCCTGGCCCCTCCTTCAGGGGCTGGGCTTTAGGCAGGGGTGGCCGAGAGCAGGGAGAGGCTGTACCATCAAGGGCCCGTCCTCACTCTGTCCACCACGGGGTGGAGCCCGGGCCAGGGTCACATCAGTTTCTTTCCCTCCAAATCTGAATATCAGATTCATTTATTATGCTGACTACCACTGACAAATGTTCACATTATTCACTCATTTATTCATTTGCTCATGAAATCTGTGTGTTGAGTAATTGTTTTGCCTTACTGGCAGTTTTAATTCTACATTCCTTTTTTTCAAAAGGTCAGTGACTTGCTAGCTGACCAGGCCTGCGTGTGCATTCCCTGGAGAGACGTTTTGTAAAGAGGTGCTCATTTACATCGGTCAGTCTTTGAATTCCTCTCCTCTCTTGTTGGCTTGAATTGATACCTTGGGACCCCCAGGACTCTAGGGGGCCCTTATCTTGTCTCTGCCATGCCATTTCCTGGCTCCGTACCTGGGCCCTCTCACCCCACAGCAAGATTATTCTCTTTCCTCTGCTTGTTCATTTCAAGTTAAGATCTAAAGACCTGTCGCTCTCACAGGGGTGTATATGCGTTGGGTTTGTAAGGCTCTTACCTCTAATATTTTGAAAGAACAGATGAAAACTGTCAGGGTCTCAGAGTGAGACAAACCACATTGGAAACGTCTATGGGTTTGCTTTTGGCTTTTGTTTAAAAGTGCACGAGATTCGAAGGGAATTTTTAACCTTTGATTTTGATTTGGAAAATTGAAAAGGTGGTGATGAGTTTGTGTTAGGAAGAAGATGGAAAGTTCTAGAAAATCTAGTTTCAGTAAAGTTACTTCTGAACTGAAATGTTCGAAGAGTAGAGATCAATAGTCTAAGTGTGTTATTTTATGGTAACTTTCTCTACGCAGCTGTGTTTGCTGCAAAAACTCACATTTCTGTACAGAACACTGAATGAAATATGAATGTGCTTTTTACAGTTTAGTACTTTTAATAAAGATTTGTGAGCAAAAAGCTTAAGTACAAGAACCACAAAACATATAGATAAAAATATAGCCATAATCACACATCAAACCTCAGGAAATTCATTACATAGAGAACATCAGTAATTGAGAGAACCGACAGAAAAATAATATATATGCCCAGAATTCTAAAGGCATGAATCCTTTTAGCTGGGATCAGGGCTTCTGAGTTCTCTAGGGTGGGTGTTTTATTACAGTGGATGCTTTACTTAGAAGGATGTAATTTATTATCATTGAATTCGCATGGCAACATGAATTTGGATTTGGGTTTCTGGGAGAAGTTTACAATTAGTCCCCTCATGTATATTTATAGCTTTGAAAAACACTTGATATTAAAATAATTTGAATACCTTACCTTTATTTTTTGATTGATCTGTGAAATATTGCCTCTTTTTTTTTTTTTTTTTTTGAAAAGACGAAAGCTAGCCATTGCTGAGTGAAGCATGGCTGTCATGTTCAGAGAACACTGTGATTAGTTGAGCACTGTTCCCAGGCCAGAGGACATGCAGAAAAAGATACAGCCATCCGCACCCTCAAGTACATTGGTCTTATAGAGGGGATACTTTTAATTTTTGTAGATTTTCATTGTTTCCTCATTGGAAACTTCCGTTTAGGGTCTCAGAGCAGACTCTAAGAAGAGGCCGAACAGAAGGTCAGGTACGAAGGTGTGCTTCCTTGCCTCCGTTCCCACTCTGCCAGTTCAACCAAGAGTCACCCTCACTCATTCAACCGAGAGCCTCCGTCTTCCTACCCATTCCTTGTTGCTTCATAGCCTTTTGGAATTGTCAGTAGGCTATGATCTCTATGGTTTTCCTTTTTGTATTAAAATACAGTAAGAACTTTATTATGTGTTTCAGTATTTCTCAGCCTGACCCACAAGTAAAACTGGCGACAATGATTTAGTTATTGGCTCGTGTTTATCGCCAATGCAATAAGGTTGTGGTGTCTGACATTTTCTTCTCACTGTGTTGAAGCTTTTAGCGAGCTGCTCTTCTTACACAGAAAGTGGCATAGCTTGGCCTCTCTTTGCAGATGGGTTACACATTCCTTTAACACTGGCATGCTCCCCTAACCTTCCTGGGTGGCTTTCGATGACTTAAACACAGTAATTGGCATGGAGGTCTGAAGCTTTATTTTATGATATTAAATCATTCTTTTCTGGAAACAGAAATCTGCAAAGTATACCATTCATTATGTGAAGGCCTGTATTAACACGGGCTCTGGCTGATGGATGGTGACGTCCTGGAGGAGTTACGAAGCACATCTCAAGGGAGGTGCCAGCTCTCACCTTTGGAGGTGGGTGTTAGAACCTAGAGCAGAATCCAGGATTCTACCTGCTGCATTTTAGGGATAGAGGTGTTTGGTTTTTCTCTATTAGCTTGGTGCATAAAGGGTAACATTACCCTAAAAAATACTCAAAAATGTGGACTGAGGTGAACTTGACTGGTATGGCATTATTTTGGGGGGACTTGGAGATCTCTCCATGTAATCTTGTGAATTTTTTTTTTTTTTTGTATGAACCATGCTTTTCTCGAAACAAAGAGGATTATCAGTCATAAGTTCTGAAGACTGAAATGGGGTGGGAGAAAGGTTTAGAAAGAGAAGTTTTTTTAAAGGACTTACAAAGCTGGCACTCAACTCCAATGGGGGAAGAATTCTTGAATTGGGTGCCATCTTGCTTCTCTTGCTCCATGACAGGGAGGGGGAGACTGAAACTTTCTAGGCCCTGAGTGTCCTCATCTGTTAAATAACTGGTTATTGCAGTTCAGAGTCAGCTATTGGAGGGCGTGGAGGCCTGGCAGGAAGGTCTATGAGAGTCCCCTGAGGCTCCTGGGTCCTAAGGGTCACTCGTCTCCCGACAGCTGGGGAAGTGTAAGGCTCGGGAAGGCTCTCTGTTGGCACAGTTGGGCTCAGAGCTGGCGGACTGCTCTCCCTTGACTCCTAGCAGCCTGTCTCTTGAGCATCTTTGCTCCATGCCATTTTCCCATGATTTCCTGGGAAGTGGGCTGTGCCGTGGGTCTTTGGTGACCTTACAGGGACCTTGGATTACACTGACCCATTACATTGCTTGCAAGTCCCCCATGCCCCCTTCCCCTGCCCAACTTACTATACCAGATAAGAGCTCCCAAAAGCGGGGTTGAAGACGTGCGTGGAGAAGAAGCGTCCTCTGACAAGTAGAGAATTTCCCACCCTGATTTAGGGCTAAAGCTTTGAACAAGACAAGGAGTCCACTGGGACACCAAAGAAGAAATGTAAAGAAATCCAAACAAACAAGCAAGAAACCGTATGAAAATGCAGAGACTTGAGAAGTGACCAGTTATAATGAAATAACTTAAGGAGAAAAGTGTTTGCTTAGTCTTTCTAATCGCTTTCTGCGTTGTCGCCACATTTTAGCGGTGGAAAGTGACAAAAAGGGGAAAACACAAACTTCTGGGCAGGTTGAAAAAGATCCTGGTTATCTAACTGATATCAAGTGGGCGAGTGTGGACTCGCTTCCGTGTCTAAAAATGATTTTGTTAGTATGTAGGTCACATTACTGTACTGTCTGGTTATTGGACGTTGCCTTAGATAACTGTTTGTGGAGTATTAAATGGTTTTGCTGCCTCAGCACACTTTTTAACTGGCATTTTTCACACAGTTGTGCTGCTGAAAAGGCGCAGCGCTGCAGCAAAAATCAATTTATCTTTCCCTCTGCTACTTGTGTATTGTGAGTTCTTGTAGTGTTTTACCATTTGATTAATTGATATTCTTTGTGTTGGATATCATTTGTAACCCTGCTGTCCAACTCTGGTGCCTTAAAAACTTTCATAAGAACACTACATTATTTATGTGAGACCTCCTCATGACAAAGTACAATAGCAAGATACAGAAAGAAAAATTAGATTAAAATGCTTTTGGCTTATAAGTTTATTAAAGGGGGACAGTGTTTTCCTTCACATCTCTGCCTGTTTCAGCCTTCACATAGCAGGACAGCTTCGACGGGCTTTGCTCAAAAAGTTTGGTCGGGAAAGTTTTTCCTTTTTCGCCCTTTCATGGGTGATCATCTTGTGGGGGTCGAGGGTCTTCCAGCTCCCCTTCAGATGGGAAAAGAAAGGGAGGGATGCAGCACAGAGCATGGAGTGGGGAGGGTCAGGCAGGCAAAGCTTGGGAGACGGGGCAGCAGGACAGACCTCCATCTCACAAGCTCCCCCAGGGCCTTGCCTTGCCAGAGAGGCCTGATGCTTTCAAAATAACATGTTTGTATGCATTTCACATGGCGCGGTCCTTTCCGTGGGCATTATTAATACCTATTTTTAGAGCAAAGAATGCGGTGGATGAAGGTACGCCAGCCCTGCGTTATAAAGAGAGAACAATACTGTTGCTTTCCCATTTTATTATAAAGTTTCTTTGACCCTGTGGTTTATTTTCAAACATTCAAGTTATTTGTTCTGGTGTATTCTTAAACAGGGGTTGTTTTTCTCCCTTTCAGAAAATGAGCACAGATGGTGATGGATTTTTCAAGTGCTGACATCCCTGCTTGAGAAAATGTTCCCACCTTCTTTGTGCCGAACAAGTCAGGCAAACTAACATGATGATACGATCATCGGTCTCATGCAGACATGCAGAATTGATTGACAGGGGAAAATTTAACAGAAACCACACATTCTTTCAGTGCCTTCAATTTCTTAATGATGTTTATTTGTTGGATATTAGCAGCGGCAGGAATTTCATTTAAGGTGAAAAAGGGGGAGAACAAAAACGGAGTAAGGAGAGAAAACTTGTTCCAGGCAAGCAGGTTGAAGAGGAAATTTACTGTTCTGGTGGACTCTCCATCAAAACAATCTGTAACCGCTCCTCGGAGCCAGCTCTGGAGCTGAGGCTGTCAGCGGCTAACTAACCATTCTCAGACCATTGCTTCTGTTTGCGTGACTAAATACAGACAATTAAAGCCGAGCACTTTCATTCTCTATGAACTCATTGTTATCCAGGGTTCAAGTACTCAGATAATGGGCCGCAGGGAGGCTCGGATCATGACGGGCACTGGCAGAGGGCTACGTGGTAAAGCCCATTCCTCATTATCTGATGCGTCCTCCTGAGCCACCAATGGCCCCGGGTTGCTTCCTTGCCCATGGGGTTTTGGAAAGACTGGTCAAGGAGACTCGATGTTCTGAGCCCTGGCCTAGCCGTCAGATCCCTAGAGAAGCCCTTACTTCCTGGGGCCTGGAGGTGACAGGCCTGGGGACCCAGTCTGTGAAGGGCAGTGGTCACCCCACTAGTCACCTGCATCACATCATGAGGGGCCTTTCTGAGCTTCCTGAGGCCGTGCTCGTCTTTCTGATGCCCTCGGCAGGGCCGGGGTGAGACCAGGAGCCTATCTGTCCCAGAGACGCAGACGGCGGCCCTTCATACTGAGGGCTGGATTAGAGGGGCCCTGTACCCCGAAAAGTTGAGGGCTCTCTTTTTCCACCCTGTTTGCAGTTCAAGTGAAAAAACAACACAGAACTGAAGCATTCAGTGTGGTGAGTTAACAAAGTTCTGATTTTCTCCCCCAGGTGATAGTTAATATTCGGTTGGCCAAAAAGTTTGTTTGGGTTTTTCCATAACATCTTATATTTTCCCCTAAAGCATGTTGTTTTTTCAAGTGTTTTTTGTTTTGTTTTGTTTTTCTCTCAGCTCTTTGCTGTCCACACTATTCAGGTGCCCTAAGCAGAATGATCCTCACTTAATTTACTCCCTTTTCAGATTTTGTTTTTTGCCATATCCATGTCCTTCTATTATTTGTTTAACATTTTCTTTGAGGCATCTTTATATTAATTTATCTCTCTCCCACTCTCTCTCTCTCTGCTCTTCTCTTCTCCTACCTTAGTTAGCCCTGTCCTAATAGTATCTGTGAGATCATGGGTGTGAGGCGCTAGTTATGTTTTTCCTAAGACATAAGAAGGTAAATGCATAACTATTAAAATAAAATTTTGAAAAGTGAGTCTCATGTCTCACCACCATGCTCCACACTTCGGAACACCTGGGTACAGTTTGTTGTTGCTCTCATGCAGGTGGAGAAAGGAGATGCCTGAGAGAGGATGGGCCCTTGGGGGACCAGGACACGCGTATGACCCTGACTGGGGGGAGGAGAGTCTGACGGTGCCAATGGCAGAGGGTGGACGGGGAGAGAGAGGCGTCCCGGCTTTCCGAGAAAAAGCTCGTCTTGGTGGATGAAATGCTGGTTCTGATGCCTCTGCCCCCTTCCCTTCACCCCTCCCTGCCCTAGACACACTGAACATTTTAGGCCCTGCAGTGGGATGGCCAAATTCCCTACCGAAATCAGCTTCTAGGGTTCCATGGGATTTTTTTTTCTGCTTAAGTCAGACCTGTGGTGTGTCTATAAGAGTGCTGAGCAAGCACCGTTAAGGAGTGCTTGTTGTATGAAACCAGTTTAAAATAAAAATTAAAAAATCAAAAATAAAATGTAAAAAGAGGTTCTGTCTTTGAATGATTCCCCCTTTTCCACTTGAGAGGGGCACTTGGTGTAAAGAAGCTGCAGGGAGGGCGTGAGCTGCAGCAGCTACGTGATAGCGGGTGTTTGACGGGGCCTTGGGCTCCCAGTAGACACATCCCGACAGCCTGGAGCCTGGGGTCCACTCCTGACGCCCCTGGGATGGGGGAAGTCACCTCCCTCACTGGGCCTGTTTCCTGCTTTGTGAAATGGGGACAGTAGCACTCGCCCTGCCCCTTGCAGGGCCGAGGCTTCTCCCATTCCCAGGGATAGCAACGGCCACACCTTCCAGACCTTTCTCCTTCCTATCAAAGGAAAGGGCCAGAGCCTTCCAGGTCCTGCTTGAAGTGTCCTGCGTCATCCGTGGGTCTCAGAGGTGACTTAGTGACGGGACAGGGCTGCAGTAGGCACGGGGCCCCAGGACTCACGGGGACCCTGACCTGGAGTGGTGACAGTCTCTGCAGGCCCCGAGGCCTAGCTGGGGGCCGGGCTAGGCTGGGTAGCAACGGGCAGCTCCCTGGTGGTTTACCATCCAGGTGCCTTGTACAGTGAGCTTTCTGGTCACCTCTCCCTTGGCAGAGCTGGCCCCTCCTGGGCCTCCTTTGGGTGGGAAAGAAGGACCCCCAAGGAAATCCAATAGGGTGACTGACTTCTGCTCAGGGTTCCTGCCCCATCTCCCTCCCTCTGTTTTCTCCCCCTGGCTAGCCTGGCCGCACACAGCCCTGATTCCCCCTGGAATCCCAGCCTGGCACACACAGCCCTGTCTCCCAGGGGCCAGGGAGAAGCCCACCCACTCCATATGCTCCTTGGGAAGCCCCTTCCCTTCCTGAAGCTCTGGGCGCTGCTCCCCACGGCTCCTCACTGCCACACTCACCCTGCAGTCTCCCCAGGTCCTCTGGGGCAGGGGGTCCCTGTTCAGCTCAGGGCCTGTGAGCACCGAGCATGTGACAGGAGTGAGGGTCTCATGGGCTGTCCACCTAGGCCGTGGATTCCAGGGTTCCTGGGGAGCCTCAACCAAGAATGACCTGTCTGGATGTGGTTGCTGGCCATGGAGCTCCTGACTCCTGGGACCAGGTTTCACCATCCTAAATACACGTAGGCCCCGCTTTAAGGGAACCAGTATGTGAAATCTGAGTCTCCCAACCTAAAGGCGTTCTCATGGGGCCAAATAAAGACGCTGGAGCCCTGAGCACTGAGAAGAGGTGGCCCTTTCCTTCACTCTCTGGTACCTGTGCTTTAGACTGAAAAATAGTACTAGGCCGTAAGGAGTAAGGAAGGCCAGCAAAGCTCTGGTGTTGCCCATGGTGACACTCTGATGCTCTTTTGGAAATATCAACCCCAATTATTTGTTTCAAATGCTCTCATTTTGGGGCATCTCATCTTGCTTAGGATGAGCTTAGGAGCATATCTTTCCTCTGCTATTGGGGGTCTACATGATCTCAGGCGGCAAGTTGGCAGAGGGTCTTGCCCTTTTACCGTGCAGAGGACATCAGAGTGACGGGGTGGGCACCCTGGCCCTCCGTGGGACGGTAGCAGACTGAGCTGGAAGTCCCTGTGTCCCTGTGTGGTTTCCCTGTGGGATGGAGACTTGGGCAGGCCCATGCAGGTCGTGGACCATGTGACCCGGGGGGCCGAGGGCGAAGGCCTTGGTATTCACAAGGCTCCCCTGAGTCGTGCCTCCCAAGGCCCTGCTTCCAGGACTTTGGCCCTGGTGGATGGTTCTGTGTGGGTCAGCTGTAGCTGTGCTCTCAGGTGCCTCCTGCCAGACACCCGCACCTTGAGGGGTTGATTTTAGAAGGCCACCCACTCTGCTGCCCTCCACCCTGTCTGCCGCCCTGCGGGGAAAAGCTGTACCTTGTGCCCAGAGAGACCTGCAGGCCCAGGCTAGTGTGGGGACTCTGGGGGCAGAGCTCCGAGGCTGGACTCATGTTGTTGGGTTTACCTTTTCACTTTGACCTAAGTAGATTGCACTTTGGGCCTGTGCAGAGGGCTCCGTTGCAGGCTCCCTGGGGCCTAGGAGGCCCCTCTCTCTCGTGCCCAGCGACTGGGTAGGTGGTTGGCACGGCCTTTGCTCATTCTGAAAGGAGGGATGTGTCTGGGGGAGCCAGCAAGGGGCAGGCAGAAGGTGGGTGTGCAGGTGTGTCCTGACCATGCCCAAGCCCCCGGCTTTCTCTGGGTGGAGCCACTGCTGCCTGGGGTGGGCTGTTTGCTTGTTTGTTCCTCCAGAGAGATGGTTCTCAACTGCCAGCAGTGTGCCGAGAAACAGGAGCACGTGCTCTGGCCACAGCACCATGGAGGAGGCAAGGCCCATCCACCTGCCCACTGGTCCTGCCGCTTCTTACCTGGCTCTTCACCCGCTGGCCTTGGCCTAGATGGTGCCTTTCAAAGAGGTCTTTCTGCCCACGCAGTCCTCCTCCTGCTGTTTTCTGTCTTCTGTTCTGTGCTCATTTCCCCTGGGTACTTTTATGTAGTTGCTCTCATTTAACTGCTTGCTCTTCTATGAGACTATAGCTCCTTGATGGCAGGAACCTTGTGCCTTTTGTCCTCTGCTCTATTTTCAGCACCTAGAACCTTACTCAGCACATAGTAAGTGCTTAACAAATACGTGTTGAGGGGAGAATGATGAGGCATAGCCTGTCTCTGGAGGAGTGAATGGTCTATTGTGAGTCACCCTCAGACAGGAAGTGATGGGTCATAAGAGGCTGTAGAACATGGTGAGTGGAATTGGTAACAGGGGTGGGGTCAGTGTTGGCTGAAGTGGTCAGGGACGGCTTCTTGAAGTAGGTGGGCTTAAAGGGTAGGTCTGAATTTTTATAAGCAGAGGGAAGAAAAGGGAGGAAAAGTGAAAGTGGGCCCTTCGGAGCTGTGTCTGGTTTGGTGGGAAGGGTCGTGAGTGCCAGTGGAGCATTCTGGTCTTTGTCATACAAGCAGTGGGGTAGCCTGGAGGGTTTTGTGTTTTAATGTAGTTGATCTTGAATAATTACAAAAATTCTATGTGTTCACCATTAAAGTTCAAGCAGTGATGTAAAACCCAGGTGCTCCCTTTCAACCCCACTCCCAAATCCTTCTCCCGTCTCTGGAGAAAAAGCCCTGTTATGAGCTTAGCTGTACACTCTGCCAGACTGTTTATTATGTGTTTACATCATATGTATGGTGAATACCCACATAAGTAAATAATACCACACATATGTACTTCCTTCTACATAATTAGACCATACTATACAATTGCTCTGAGACTTGCTTTTTTCTCTTTTCTTCTTTTTTTTTTTTTAAACAGTATTGTTTGTAGATCAAAACATCAGGTAGATAGAAAGAGCATATAATTCTTAACTTTTGTATAATTCTCTACAATATAGCATATCTGCATTTATGTAACAGTATACCTATTGATGGATATTAAGGCAATTTTTATTTTTCCTTTCTACATTATACTTACAATGCTGCAGTGAACATCGGTGCATGTATATCTTTGTGAACAAGTTTGACTGTTTCTGTTGGGTGGATTTCTAGAAGTAGTATTTCTGGGTCCCTAGGTATGTGTATTTAATTCTTAGATAGATATCACCAAGTTGCCCTTCAAAGTGATACTGAATGTGTACATTTTATACATTTTATACACATACACCAATATTGTATGTACAGCGCTCATTTCCCCAAACCTCACCAGTACTGAATATTATTGCTCCTTTAAATGATTACCAATATGAAAGATGAAAACTGGTATCTTTTGTTTGTGTTTCCCTCATGAATACTGCAATTGACTGTCTTTGCATATGTGTATTGGCCACTCCAGTGTCTTTTGTAAATTGCTTGTTAATATTTTTTCCATTTTTCTATTTTTTTTTTTTTTGTCACTGATTTTTAAGAGCTCTTTACTATGTTGGGCAGTAACCCTTTGTTGCACATATCTTAAATATTTTTCTGAGACTGCTTTAGAATAAGGGAAGGGACATAATCAGAGCCAAGGCTTAGGAAGATGACTGTGGCCGCATGCTCAGGATGAATGGGGTAGGGGAGGCCAGGGCCACAGAGACCACGTATCATGCAGTAGTCTGGGCATGAGGGAGGGAGGTACGGTCATCCTCTTATGTTGCAGAGGATGTGCCTTGCTCCTCATTCCAGGGAGGCATCTGGGTATGTGTTGAAGAAGTTTGGAAAGGTCCAGAGGTGGTTGCTGGGGCCTACTTCTCATGCATAAAGACTACATCCTTTGTCTTTCTGGGCCTCTGACTCCTGTGATGACTGACTGTGGCTCCTCTTGGTCCAGGACAGATGTCAACTTCCTCACCCTGCCTGGCATCTAGGAGGCGGCCCTGCTGAGCCTGTCTGTGGACCCTGGGGAGGCTGAGCAGGGACAGGGATGTAGCTCAGGGGAGGCAGAGCGTGGCATTGGGCAAAGCCTGCGACCCCTCAATTGTGAGGGCTAGCCCCCATTGTCTTTAAGGTGCCCAAAGCTCTCATAGTCTGTAGCTTGATAACTTATTGTTGCAAAGTAGATAAAAATACTACTGTTAAAAATCACCCCAGCCACCCCACAGTGAATGCAGCCACCACACATTGATCACAGGTCCTCTTCAGGGGCCTAGCTCCCTCCTGCCCCAGAAGACGGCTTCATTATTCTGGTTTTACACACCAAGAAACTGAGGAGTGGGGACTATGGTCTTGCCTGGGGTTTCCCAGGCATCTCCTGTCTGAGCTGGGACTTGATCCCTGTTGTGTGGTCTTAATCTCGTCCCCCAGCAGGTGTTAGGAAAGCCTCTTGCAGGTGCCTCTGAGGCCAGACCAGACACAGCAAGTGACATTTCTCTTCAGGCCCAGGACCCTGGGTCCTGCACCTGTGCCCATATGTCCGTATGTGGAGACGGCCTGGCTGAGAGCCCAGAGCCCAGGGATTAGGTGCCTCTGCCCCCACTTCATCCCCACCAGGCATCTGTGCTCCGGGAGGCTTGGGGAATGTGTTTTTGAACCCAGCCTGCGGGCAATGGGACTTGGGCAAACCCTTTGCTCCTGCCTGCTGGGGGGGGGTGCTGGGCATTCTCCCTGGACGGTGGGTGAGTTTCCGTGCCCTCCGACCATTGCCATTGGAGGTTTGCCTTGTAACTTGAGTGTTGGGTCAACTTTCAGAATTAAGAGCAGGAAGATAGCATTTTAAGGCATTTCCTCAATTCTTCTTAGATGCCCACACATCGTGTTTTCCCTCTTCACCACTTAGGCAGCCATTTCTCTTCTTGTTTCTAACAGCTACCTAGAGAAAACACTTGAATGCAGATCATATCTTGATGGTATTCACTAACATAAATATTTGCTTTCTAGAAGCAATGTTACACAAAATGCCTAAGCTGTGGGCTAAGCGCCTGAAGGCTGGAGGGAAGCAGTGCCACCTCCGTGGGGCGGGGTTGGTGTCCACCATTGGCACCATGAGACACGAGGAGATGGCCGCATGTTGGGTCATCCAACCTGCTTCTTCCGAGGACCTTGTGGTCCTTTTTTAAATGATAAAACCATCTTTGCCAGCCTCCCCCAGGGCCCCTTGAGCTTAATGGAGACGTATCTGAACACAGTGTGCGGTTCAGCCGCGTGCTTCCAGGGCGCCTGGAGCTGTGCTGCGGCAGCACTCAAGGAGCTCACCATGCATGGATGGGGGTAATAATCAAATCAGACAGCGGCTGCATTGATTTCACCTGGTGTAATATCCGAGAAGGAGGAAGGAACTGAGCAAGCCCGACGTAGGTCTGAAGAGAGCCAGTGAAATGATGCAGACCATGGCTAGGCGAGTGGATGCCTTTGCGACAGAAGTGGAGTGTTTTTTTAAAGATGGGCTTATTTCAAGTCATTCTAAATATCACGAAATTCCACTAGAGACAGGGACCACGGAGAGGCCTTGGAGTTTGAGGAAACAGGATTTGATGAGCTTGAGCGTTTGCGTTGACCTCTGATGGTGTGTGTAGGCTGCAGCACGGAGCCCTGGGGCTGACAGAGGAGTACTGTGTGCACATGTGTGTTTGCATGTGTATATGTGTGCACACCCGTGTTTGCATGCGAGTGCAAGGGTGCACATATGTGCACTTGCACGTGCACACACCTCGCCTCTTAGGATGATGAACATTCCTTGCGAGTGAGCTGGCAGCCCTGGTCTCCGTGTCCCGGTCTCCGTGGGCAAGCAAGCTCCCCTCCTGAGGTCAGCTCTCTTCACCCAGGGTGACTCCGTTTTCAGACCCACTGGATTTGAGGACCGCCTTTGAGGCAGCTCCCTGTCTTCCTTTATATTCAGTATTATTAAAGTTTTTGTAACCCAAATGGCATTGGTTTTAACAAATAAACCAATGCTAACGCCAGCTTCTTTGGCTGGACAGACGCGAATCAGCTTCAGCAAGTGAATAGATGACATATCAAAGAACATGTTGACTAATCCCTTCCCTGTCTGAGAGCATTTTCCAGATCGTAGGCAAATACACTGAGGCGTTTAAAATAGAAGTCCCGGCATGGCCACAAGTGTATTCTGGGGAGTTTCGGCATCTACGTGCTATTGGCAGGTGAGTATTTATAGGAGGTGCCTTGAAGTTGGGGACGCGGAGGGGAGCCCTCTCCATTGCAGGGATGATTGTGGCAGGAACATGCTGGAATGATATTCTGCCTTTATTTATTATTTGCTACCAACCAATGCGACTATCTTTTAATTTTTTTAAACAAATAATTTAGTTGTAAAGCCTCAGACTGATTTTTTTTTTTGCGAAATAGTTCTAGTGAGCTAATTTATTTTTCAACTTTAAAACATCAGCATTTTATAGATCTGAATTTCACAATGTGAGGATGATTGCTACGTACAATTTGCAAAATTGTGATTAGCCAGCCCTTGCTTTGAGTTAGTTCTCCCTAATTCACAAAGGCTTCCAAGAATAGTCTGCACAAAATTCAGTTTGCAAATTGCAGGGCAGATTTTTAGAGGGCAGTTTAAAGAATGAAGTCCTAAGGGTTTTATCTATATTTATATCTCTTGTTAAACCAAACTCTTATGTAAATGTTACAATCTGTAAATAACTAGCAGGGCTGCCTTCTTAAAGGCAAGATTGCATCTCCATTTTTGAGATTTAGCAAAATTATTAAATGGCAGAATTGACTAAGACGCAAGTATATTTGGAACAAGCTAATAAACATTAATCAATATCATCAGCTGTATTTGTGTGGATATTTGAGGGTTTAAAAGTACAGAGACCTTTCAGTTTGCAGTTGAATGTCTCACAAATTAAAATAAAATAAAAAAAGGCGCTGCCCTTAGTGATGTTTTGGGGGGGAAATGGTGATAGCTTTGTATTTTCTTACTTTTTCTAGCCATTAAAGTTTCACTAAATCTTACACGGCTGTATACAGTCTGGATTATTTTTCACCCTTCTGCCATTGGACTGGAAAGAAATTACTGGCTCCCATCAGTGTTAGTGGCAATCCCCATGTTCTGACATCTGTTCCTTTCCAAACATTTTACCAACCTTGATGAAATGGAGTTCAGTGTTAGAAGCTGACTTGAAGGAAAAAAAAAAAAGGATGATTAAAAATAACATTGATTAAACGCACGAAGTCATCTCCCAATAACTATCAATGTTTTGATAGCCACTGCAATTTATTTTTCTTAAATCTAGATAACTTATAGAAATTTTAATCATGTTTAATCTTTGAATTAAACTGCATTAGTGGCTTCTCATTTTTAAATAGAAGTATAGTGGACTCATTCTAGTCAATTTTAATCAAAGTCTTTGGGCTCTATTCATAAGGAATGTTTTTGGTCTTTCTCAGAGAAATCATGTAATGCACTTCTCCTGAGCAAATTACACTTGCTCAATTCATTAAGTCTTCTTTATCCCCTGGTTCCCAGGCAAAAGCACACAGCATCTTGGGGGTCAGGACCCGCCAGAAGGAGGGGTTGGGGGTAGGAGAAGCAGAGGCAGGGTCTGGGCCTGGTTCCTGCAGAGCCTCTTGGGGGAGGCCTTTCAGATGGGACGGTGGGAGCATTCACAGTGTTGGGGAAATTGTGGCCCAGGGAAAAATAAAAGGCTCCCCTCCCCGACTTGGGTTACCCAAATGATTTCCAGATTAATTTCCCCTTTTAAATGGCATTCAGATCTCTCCTAGACTTGGCCCCCAGCAGAATCAGGGCCTGTAATTCAATGCGTAAACAGTGAGGAAGTCCCACTGTGCGCTGGACCTGTCACTGAAGACAGAGGTATATTTCAATCAATTAATCCATATAATATGTATTGAGTGCCTGGTATGTGTCATACGCTGGGAGTGTAGCCATGAGCAAACAGAGAAATAACCCTGTCCTCCTGGGCCTTCATTCCAGTGACACAGACAAGGGCATCTCATCATTACCGGCCCTTGAGCATGGGTCACCCTGGGAGGCTCCCCTCCGAGCTGCACCTTGTCTTCCTGGTCAGCTGTGGTAAAAGGAAACCAGCCCCCAGCTGCCGTCTGGAGCCTCACCCATCACATGTCTCGCCTCTCTGCAACCTCTGTTCTACACATCTGCCCTCCTCCAGGCTCAACACCTTCTCCGAGCTCATTCTTCTCTGAGTGCTGAGAAGACTTGGGGTTTGCACTACAACTGCCCTCCCCACATTTGTGGTTCACAATGACAAAGGAAATCTTAATCCAGTACCACAAATTCAGAAAACAGAGGGAGTGAGAAACAAAGCCACCGCAGCACCCGGAATCCCGCCCCCCTCCCCCCCACCGTGTTCATCGTGAATCGTGTACTTTTGGTAACCTTCCTTTTTATCTTCCCCTTGCATTTCCCTTTTTCACTCTATGTAATTGTACCCATAGTTTTAAAATCTTTCCCCTGGCATCATGTGATTTGTATTTTGCTAAGATCCCATATCATTTATAACCTTCGCTCCTAATAGCTGCTGTTTTCTGTTGAATGGATATGCCATAATTTACTTCACAGTTTCTTTAATTGACATTCAAGTTATTTCTGATAGTTCTCTAATGTAAAAACTACTGTGAGGAGCATCTTTGTACAAAAAAGATCTTTTTTCCATATTTCAGGTTGTTTCCTTAGGCCAGACTCCCAGAGGGGCAAGTCCTGGGCTGGGGGACACCACTCCACTTCTCTGCCCTTTCTCCCAGATTTCTCTGTTTTCTGGGACTTAGTCTTCTTGCTGCCTCAGGGACTTTTTTGGGCTTCCTCGGGCAGGGGCTGCGTTTATCACACTCTCAGTGCTGGGGCTTCAAGCCCTGGTCCTCGGCCAGCCCCACAGGGGGTGCAGACAGTCTTCATAAGCAGCTGCCTTTTTCCTGAAATTCCCTTCTTATTCCGTCTAATCAATGCTTTGTGGGTGAAACAATTAGCGTTGGGAGTACACACTAAGTTTTTGGAACTTTCTGTTGCCCGACATCTGGAAAAGCCATGAACCTCCCACTGGCCCGCCATACACACCCCTGCCCCTACCCCAGATGGGGGCTTTCAGATGCCTGCAGAGCCACAAGTGAAGGCGAAGGGCGAAAGTGCTAGAGGATGGAGTCCAGCCTTGCCGAGACCACTCTGCTTTGGCTTCTCCCACATCACATGGCTTCATGGGGGTCCTGCTTGAAGGGCTGGGCACCTGATGGGAGAGATTTGCTGAGGTGTGAAGCCTTCAGAACTTCCTGGTTCCTCGAGGGACGTGTACAGTGTTAGGTCAAGTACAGGGTCTGAGAGGTCCTCTTCCTCTCACTCACTCACTGAAGGACCAGTCATGAGATGCAAAGCCAGGAGCCTGGGGTCCCCCTGGGTGGTTCTGGTCCCCCAGCACTCTGTGCTATTCCTGATAAATGAGACCACTCACAGAGCCCCCCACACACCCCCCACCAGAACTAGGGAGGTTCCAAGGGGGTCTCGTGACCTCCTCACTGGGATGAGATTTGCTAGGAGACTCCGTGGCTCTAACGCTTGTGGAAGGTGGGGACAGATGTGGGGGAGATTCTGCTCTCTACTCAGCTCTGACAAGGCACAAATGCCTCCTCTTCCTCACAGCCCACCAGCCCCTCACCCCTTCCCTTCCCCCTCTCCTCTGTCTCCTGCACACATGCCCACCCTTGCCCCCAGGCACTTAACTCTAGTCCAGCACCACCTCCCACCTCCCATTTGCATCTGGATCTTTCTCGAGTTGCTAATTCACCCTCGATCAATAATTTTTATTCTTTTAAAGAAATCACAGAATATTTCTAAGTGTATGCAGGGAGAGGGGAAAAGCACAGTGTGTGTCGTTTTAGATTTGATGTGTTCTGGATTTAGAAGTGCTGAATAATTCATTCCTGTTTAAAAAATAAACATACTATCTCTATCAGGACTTGACTGGGGGACTTCATAATGAATCGGTTCCAGGGTTGCAGGCTTCTTAGGTTGGGCAGCGTGAGAAAGAAGTCAGGCACTGTCTGGGGAGAGGCTGTCCTCCTTTCCATGGGTGGGGTAGGCAAGATGGTCTTGGCCATGCTTGGAGGGGACGTTGCTGGATCTTAGAAATTTCACTTCCTTTGAGAGGTTCTCTCCCCTGGCTGGTGTTCAGTCCTCCAAACCATCCATCCCTCCATTGTTCCACCCTCTGCCACATGCCACACACTTCTGTGTGTCCCTCCGTCTACCTAACCATCTCTCCTCCCCACGGTCTCTGTCCCCATCCATATGCTCATTCCCCTTTCCCTTTATCTACTCATCTACTCACTCATCCACCCATTTGCCCCCTCCCTCACCCATCTTTCCATCCGTCCGTCCGTCCATCCATCCATCCATCCATCCATCCATCCATCCATCCATCTATCCAATGTGTCATGAGCATCTGCGCAGTACACATCTCTGAACGCCACAGTGCCTGTATTCTAGCCGGAGATTCAGGCAGAGGAATCACTGACAATAATACACAGTGGTCCTTTCCTGTCGATGGCACCCCCCCCAACCAAGTCAGAGCCTCTCACTGCCGATATTTATATGCCGTGTCTTTTCCCGTAAAATTCCTCCTCTTCTTCCATTCCTTCCCGAAGACTGAGGAGCTGATTCCCCCTAAGGTGTTAATGGCGAATAACAATTTTATACAATACCTTCTAGACCTTTTGTGGAAAGGGGGGCCAGGGAGAGAACCGCATCTGCCCCAAGTCATACAGCGAGCGGGACTCATCGTATACTCATACTCTTGGTCTAGATTCATCCACCTCAGCTCCTCGGCCTGGGGAAAACTCCCAGAGACGCGCTTTCTGGTGTCAAAGTTCATGTCTCCCTAACCCATAGGGAATGACAGTGGCCGTGGCAGTGAGGTTTGGTCGGTGGGGCTGGCATCAGAGCGCACAGACGCCTGTCTCACTCCTCACACTCTGCCTTCCCTGAAGGACAGAGATGGCTCTAGTTAGAGGTGGGCTCTCAGCCCCACCCTGGAGGCCAGGTCTCACCTTCAGCCTGGACGCCTCAGCTGGGTGGGCATTGGGATCTGGGGGCTGGGGGCAGCCGGTGCGTGGCCACGACGCTGAGCTGCCTGTAGCGGCTGTGGAGCTCCTTTGAGCTGTCTCTTCATCTATACAAGGGAAAACGGGCCTGCTAACATCTGTTTTGTCAGGGTCTGGGGGCTGCGCTGGGGCTCCAGGAAGACTGCGTGTGGGCGCACTCTGGAAGGGTGGGGTCCGAGGAGAGGGCATTCTGAGGGGCAGCGGGGGTCCCCTCTCCCTTCAGGCTGGGATTCCACATTTCCCTCTCTTCTTCTGCCACAGAGCACCCCAGTGATCTGGGCGGTGAGCAGGCCCAGGGTCTTAGAAGCGCCAGGTCTGACGTTGCCCATGGAGTCCAATTCTGTGGACCGTGGCCTGGAGCCAAGCCCTGGAAAAAGGCCCAGCCCAGGTGTCACCTGTGAGCAGCACCAGGCGTGCCCAGGTGGGGCTCGCTGAGCCGTGGTCGTGGTTCTGGCCTTCCCGGCTGTGCCACCTGTGGGCTGTGTGGCTGTTGGTGTCACCCTCTCCTCTGGGTGGCACGTCCCTGACTGTGGAGGAAGGGGTGGCCTCTCTGGGCTGTGATGCCGCGATTCGCGCCGTGGACCCACTCCGTCGCCTGCAGACTGCACTCCGCATACCTCGTCTCCCCTCTGCTAAATCACAAACAGAAATTGAACTCAGGGTCACGCATGAAGTCATGAGTGTAAGTTTATTTTTTACATGTGGAGTGTTCTTTATTTACAGCTGAAATCCCCTGAAGATTAAACTTTAAAAAGATTTAATAGTGCTGGGGTCAGATGGTGACCTCTTGCCATGCTCTAGGCAAGCAGGCAAAGCTGAGCGCTCGCAGCCTCTTTGAAGAGGCTCGGCCAGGAGGGCGCCCGGTGTGAGACCAGCGGGCTGGCGCTGCCCAACCAAGCCTGTGGGAGGGGCTGGGGCCTTGGGGGTCTGCCCTGTGGGCTTGGGGGGAGTGGGGGCCAGGAAGCCTGGTCCGGGGCCATGCAGGGAGAACAGGGTGGAAAGAAAGAGGATGCTGATTGGGGCCAGAGCTCTTTGACTAGCGGTGTCATTTTGCTCTGGGAAAACAAGTCCCCTCAAGACAGTCTGCCATGTCCCTTTGGCTTCTTCTAGGGAATCCTCTCAAATCTGGTCACTGACAACTTTGTGAGAAGGGGTCAGGGATGGCGGTGCTACCTGTGTGCGAGAAGGTGGCTGGGGGATGTGGATGGGCACCGCCCCCTCCGCACACCTGACGGGGCTCAGCTGCACAAGCGGCCCTGGGAAGACACAGCATTTTTTTTTAAACTGGGAGATCTTTTTCTTTAAGGACCTTTTTTTCCCCTATGCAATTTTAGTCTCCTATTCACTGACAGCCTTTTGTTAAAGGATGTATTATTGTTGAAATTGATGCAAGAGGAATGTGTGTCCTCGCTGGCTGTGGGCACGGAGCTCCAGCCCAGCTCCCTGGGACACACAGCAAACCTGGACCGACAGAGCCCCTGGCTGGGTCTGAACCCACCCCAGCTAGTGCGGCCTGGCCCGTCAACTTCCTCTGGGAATCCAGGCTCTTCTTGGCATACAGTTATTTTATGAGGAAAGTGGGGTGTTTTCCAGGCCTGTGTTTGATTTTCACTTATAATTATCTCCACATAAGTCTTCAATTTTGGATTTTGAATTGGAGACACATGAACCCGGCTATGCATGTTAAAAGATCAGTGACAAAAATCACATGACATTTGCATGCCGTAATTATTCCCCCAACCTCCAGCAGGCTTTGTTTGGAAGTCAAACCTGCATGCGGCGTATGCCCTTCGTTGTGGGGGGGGCTTTCATGAATTTGGATTTGGGTTTCTTTGTGTTCACGTCTAAGTGAAGCAGGCTTGGTTTCAGACCCCACTCTCCTATCTCTGAAATCCTGGCCTCCATCCCTCCCACCTCTGCGGCACAAGCTGTGGTGGAATTTTTATCCTTTGGGCAGTGTGTTTGTTCTCTGATGGGTGGACTTAGGGCTCATAATGACTTTGCAGGGTGGGGGACAGGTTGCTGTGACCCTGTGACCCTCCCCAGCACGGAGGACATCTCAGACTCCTCCATGCCTGCTTCCTCCTCTCGCACATGGGGGCTGTGGAACCTACCTTGTGGGGTTGGTGTGAGTGGAATGACATAATGCCCGTGCGGTGCGTAGCGCAGCGCCTGGCACGAAGGAAAGCCTTCTGTGCGTAGTTATGACGATGACCATCGGTCAAATATCGGCTTATCAGAGAGCAGTTAGGCGCCTCTGTGTGCCCAGCTCTGCAGACCCCCGGGGAGGTGGAGAGGCATCTGTTGGGTCCCAGGGGACAGAACAAGCCGGCCTGGGGGAGGCCGGAGGGCAGGTTTAAGTCCTGCATGGGGCTGTGCTCCTGTCACAGCAAAACCTCCACAGCCCGCAGCGAGCTACCAAACGAACTCCTGTGATCTTAGGAGGGGCCTTTGTGCAGCCTACTCTGCGGCCCGGGCCACCCTTGGTCTACACTCCGAGCTCACCAGAGTTCCCTGCAGTGGATTCCTCAGCTCTTAGTAATCTGCTCACTCAATAAAGGGTGATGCGCTATTCAGGGGTCCACGCAGCCTCAGCTAATTGCCCAAGTTCCGGAAGAAGAATCGTTTTGTAATGCAAATAGTTGTTTGTACCACATGTGTGCTTCGGCTAAAGGTCTAATCTGGTGATTCCACCCTATAGGAAGGAGAGATTTGCTGGAACCAGTATATGCTGAAGGGGACGCGCATGCCTTTCCCTGGAAAAATCGTGGCATGGACACTTACGTGCAGAGGGGTTCTTTTTGGATTTCCCTGCCACTCTTGAAGCCAATAACAGCAGGTGTTTGGTGTACTTTGGATCTAGTTTGGTGGCCTTTAAAAATTAAGGGCCATCAAGAGCTCCGTAGAGATACTGGTTGCTTTAATCTTGTTCTTCTTGATTCCACTCTCTCTCCCCTCCACCCCTCCTCCTTGCCCCTTCCCCTGCCAGCAATAGAATTTGAAGGCATTGTCAGAGTGAGAAATGGGAATTAGGATTACAGAGAGAGATGCACTGATGCAAGGAGGGCTCTTTTGGATCTTGTTAAAATGGATCTATTTTGCACGCTTGCTTTTAAAAAGTCGGTATATCAAGAAGGCCAGCAGCTTCTTGTGAGAGGCACCTTAGCAGTGGGAAGGGTCGGGGCAGGGTCCATTTTAGGCTTCTCAATAGACAAACACCTGTACTAAGGCACATCTGAGAGCTTGGACCACATACCCGCAAGTAAGCAGAACAGAGCCTTATTGAGAAAAGTCCGAAAGGACTGGAGCAATCAGCTTACAATGAGTATTTTTGCTTCGTAGGAATGTGGTCTTGCTTGCTGAAAACATATCCTTTGCGCAGAAAGCACGCATAATCCTAGGCCAACTTTGCCCTTTGAATAAAAATATGCTTAGTTGGAATTTTGGAGGTGGGGAACTGGGGAATGGAGATGGGGAGGAATCTCTTTCAAGCCTGTTCAACAGAATACGTGCTTATAGATAGAAACTCAAAGGGAGTAATAGTTATGGAGTTCTATTTTGTAAAGTGTGACCAACTGATACAATAAAACATTTGTATAAGTGGTGATTAAATTACATTTAAGAGAGTACCTCATTATGGCCCTAAAAAATACTCGTTGGAGCTGTCTTTTGGACAGACCTTGGAAGGCCTAGGGATGGTACAGACAAAAGTTTATCAGGCCCCACCTCTCCCTTGCTGTATCCACCTGCACCGTTGGTACGGCATTAAGTTCTGAGGGTCATGTCAATATTTCCATTAAAACACACACTTTTAAAAAATGGAGATTTATTACTGTGGCAGGATATTTTGCTGTGGGGCATAACTTAACTTACTGGGTCTACACTTGGGAGAGATACTTTCTCCACCAAATTTCTGAAGAAAAATCAAAATTGATTTGGGTATTATTGAACGGTGCTACTTGATTTTCAAAAAATATTGATTGAGCATAACAGACTAAAGTACTATTTTGTTTTGAAAAATAGTTTTGGCTGATATTTTATCATATCATGACTTAAATGACATGCTGTATTTGAAAGTACTTAATATCATGCCTGGTATACAGTAGGCACTCAGTAAATACTGCTTTGGCTCTGTTACTATGACACCACCATCATCAGCACCACTACTTAGTTTTCTGAGTTGGGTAAATATTGAGTAATATATTGCATACTTTATCATAATGCCAGGAGGCTCTGGGTGCCCACATGTTAAATATTAATTGTACTAAGTCTGATCCTGTATAAGTTTATGGCCAATTCTATCATGTTAAAATAAATTCGGTGGTGTAAGCAACTTAGAAGTCACAGAACTGGGGCAGAAGTCCACTCCTGAGTGGTCAGTTTCTTACACCCTGGGTCTTATGGGTAGAGGCTGGTTGGGAGCTTTAGCTTTGCATCGGCCTTCACTCTGTGAGGACAGACCTTGCATTTTCTGGGCTGGGGGAGAATTGGAGGGACTCAGAGGACCCTTGATTTTGGGGCTGGGGATTGGGAGGCCTGGTTCAAGGCCTTGCTTTTCCACCAAAGAGATATAGAGAAGTCACATTGGCACTCTGGGCCTCAGGCTCCCATTTCCAGGAGGAAGACTCTAGGGTCCCCCTACCCTGACATCTATGCTCTCCGAGGCCATGTCTACGGAATAGCAGCCTGCAACTTTGCCGGCACTGTCCCTCCCCCAGTCTTCACCTCCCAGTTCTTCTCATCTTCCAGGACGTGGCTCAGATGTCCCCTCGTCAGAAAAACTCCACCTCCCCCATGGCTTGCTGTCTCTCACCAAAGGAGCAAAGGATGTCAAAGGGAGACATACCCATGGCTTTCAGTAAAATGAGAGCTCCATGCATCTGAGCATGGTAGCAACCAGGAAAAGAAGTAGCTTAGCCAGTGAGTGCTTGGGGTTCCAGAACATTCTCTTCCCTTTATGTAGAGTCGTAATTCTGATAGTCTGAGTCAGGCTCAACAGTGAGCCTCAACTATTTATTTACTTTGTGACACTTTATCACAACCTAACATTGTCTTTCTCTTTCCCATAAATTTAAGTCCCACGATGGAAAGGGCCAAGTGCATGTTGCTCTTACCTGATCCACAGGAAGTACTCAGTGAGTATTGGTTGAAAGGGAGCGTGCTTCTGTGATCCGTGAGGCTCCTCTTCCTGGCCAGAGCCCCAGTTTCATCTCTAGAGGACAGTGGACCCGAGACAGACAGAAGTCTGGGAGTTCCAATGGAGCCCTACTTGGTTCCGTGTTCTCTCTCCCTCTTATGGGTCTCCAGAGAAAAGAATTGGGTGAAGAGCTTGTGCCCACACTGGGCTTCCAGGTGGGGTTTAGCCCCTGAGGCCAACGTGGCTATGGGGCCTCTGGATAAGAGGCTCTCCTTCTTCATCCTCCTTGTGTGATGCTATATCTGTCTGGAGCTTCCTGGATCTTTCCTGGGTGAAATCTGCTCATGGCTGCAGGCCTGCCTGATCCCCAGGGCAGTGTCCCATTGTCTACCTTCTGTACTTGTTTCATCGGTAGCTTCCACGTCACCTGCCCTGACCTTGCCCACACCCTGAGCCCTACCTGTGAAAGGGCACGCCCACCCCCAGCCGGACCCCACCAAGATGAACCACAGACAACCCCTCCCACACACACAAATTAGTGGACTGTGTCTGTGTTGACACATTCATTCTCACCCTAATGATATGTTTATTTAACTGATGACTGCTGTCCTCATTAGGGACTCATTGTTGAGCCTGGAATAGTGATTATTTTTGCTGATATTCCTTTTCTGCAATGATGATTTTTTAAAAAATCACTCTTTTGGTGTGCTATGAATCCTTAATGAGGATAGTTAAATTTAAAAGAAACCCCCAAACCACCCTTCAGGTTGAAAATAGAAGTGTCTGCACAAGCAGGCTGCTAATCTGCTGATTATTGATGGACATGATTGGTGACAGACCCACAGCTTTCAGTAAAATGAGAACTCCATGCATCTGAGCATGGTAGCAACCAGGAAAAGAAGCAGCTTAGCCAATGGAAAGTGAATGCTTGGGGTTCCAGACATTCTCTTCCCATTAGGGAGAGTCATAATTCTGATGGGTTGAGTATTAATAATGGCATCCAAATTAGACCCAGAGCTGGGTGATTCTTGGGAATGGATGGAGAAAGATGTTTATAAAAGCTTATTAGCCGAATACCCAGCAAGTTGGATAGACTTTCCAACCCCTGAAACCTACCTTTTTCCTTTGAAATTCTAATCGAATGCCCTCATGACAGGTGAGTACTTCCTGCTTCCCAGATGAGGATTAAGACTCTTAGAAAAGCAGCACTTTGGCTAAGACTGGGGTCAGGGTGTGCTGGAGTGACACCATGTGTCTCGCCTGCAAGCCTCTGTCTTCTCATCTGTGGACTAAGCCCATTACAGCAGTGACAGTGCTGTGGGAAGCATCCTGCGGCGGCTTGATGGTAGGGATGGGAGTCCCAGTGGCCTCAGTCCAGTGACCAGCCTTCACAGGTCTCCATACAGCATAGGGACCTGGGGTGGGTGGGAGATGGGGTGGGGGGTGACATGAGGAAGCCTCAAGGGAACAGGTGTGACCAGACCTGGGGGATTTAGCACAGATGGGAATGAGCTCAGGACCTGGTTACTGGTTCCAGTATTAGCCGTGTGATCTGGGGCATGCCACTTGTCCTCTTGGAACCTTAGTTTCCTCACCTTGTACTAGGGGTGTTGGGCATCAAATAAAATAATAACGCATGTCAGGGGCTCAGTTACATCTTAAATCCCAATAATGGAAGCTGCTGTGACACGGCCACCTCCTCCCGTACGTGTGCTGACTGGCCTCACAGGTGTAGCGTCTCCTCTCTTCTCAAGGTCCGTGAGCTTCTGGAAGCCTGGTCCCACCCAGCCGCTCTTTACAGCATGACCCAGCCTGGCACCAGACAGGAGCATGTGCTAGGTTAGTGCTGTGGGTGTCTGGTCACCTGGGCTGCCTGGCTCCGGCCCACTTCCCAGCCTGGGGCACCTTCCCCCAGCCTCTTGGCTCCTGCCCTCTAGGGCATCCGTTCTTCCCTCAGCCAGCACGTGTGGAGAGGCTGTGAGTGCCGCTTCCTGCATGGCTCCTGGTCCACGCTTGGGCGTGGACAGAATGTTCCTCACTGGAGCTGCCTCCAAATGGTGGCCTTTAAAACGTTCCTGCTTGTTCACTAACCACCAGGGCTTAGGATATGGGCTTACTCTCTGTCTTGGTCCTGTACGGGTCCCCCTCCAGCTGCTGCCATCCACAGCTCAACATTGGGCCATCCAGCAGCCACTGAGAACCACTGGGTTCAAGGGGTGACACCCACCCAGCTCTGACTCTCCTCACCAAATGAATTTCTCCTAAATGCAGATTCAGGAGTTCTGAGGCAGAGCATGGATGGACCAGGGAAGAGGTGACCCCGCCCAGAAACGTGGGCTGGTCGGCACACTCTGGGCAGACTGTGTGTCCTCCGCTGTTTTAGGTAGGCTCCGACGTGAGTGTATGGCAGGGCCTGACCTTGGGGGGACTGAGAGTCCAGCTGGAAAGATGGAGTGTATGTTTGTTGGTGCATTCCTCATCTGGCCCCCCTAGAAGACGTCCTCCAGGAGGGCAGGGACCATGTCTGACCTTTCCCTGTTGATTCTCTGGCATCTGGCACATAGTAGTTGCTCAGTAAATATTTGCTGAATGAATGAATGAATGAATGGGGTACCTGCTTGTGGAATGCTAATGATGCTTGGAAGGGCAAGAGAAGAGAGCACAGGGCAGTACTGGATCAGCTTTGCCAGAGGGATTGGATAAACAATTGCTATTGAAATTCAGAGGCTGGCCAGGGGCCCTTTCAGGCTTTGGCTGCCAGAGGCTTCTTTGGAGAGACTGCTCAAGCTGATTCTTGCATCCTGGTTGGTGCTTGGAGGTAGAGAGGAGGGAGAAGGGTGTGCAGAAGGCAGGGTGGGGTGGGCAAAGGCCTGGAGGCTGGACTGCAGGGGTGTCTAGGGGACAGCAGGTAGATCCCTGGGGCTGGAGGGAGGGAGAGAGTGTGCCTGGGAAGCTTTGGGGACCATCCTGGAGAGGTCAGCAGAGGCCAGAATTCACAGGCCCAGGCTGGAGAGTTCAGCTGTGACCCCTGATGTTATTTTAAGGTGGTGGCTTTTTCATATTTAATTATGAATGAAATTGCATTTGAGGACGGCAGCTGATGACGGCGTGTGGTTGTGCTGTGTGGGCTGCTTTCAAAATAGCTCACCCCAAACTTCATTAGTGATTAGTTTGAGGAAAGTGCAGCCTGACCTGCCAGCATTTTTCACATCGTCTGTGTTCTCGGGGAAGGGCTCTGGCTTCAGGGGCCCTTTCCTAGGCCTCGTTCTTGGAGGCCCATCCCTGAGGACCTCAGCGTTTCTTGATGACGGGCAGATTGTTGCCCTTTGTAATTCTCCTTTGCCCTTCAACTTAGTCCTCTTTGAACTACTATTTGAACTTGGAGCACCCTGAGGGGACGCTGACAGAAACCCCTGCCTGTGGCTCTGCGCGGCCAGGGAAGCCAGGGCTGGCGCTGGACACTCTCGGCCAGGCCGCCTGGCCCACCGCGTTGGGTTGCTGAGCCGAATGGCTGGCGTCCCCATCTCCTGACTTCTCCTAAATATGGTCAGTGTTTGTAGAAGCTCCCATCACCATCTGCATGAACTGTAGCTTTCGGCTTGGCCCCCCTCCCTTTCCTGGACTTAGTCTAAACCCTCATTATAATCGAGATTAGCCTCAGTGAGAAGTACACATGGGTTGGCAACCAGAGCAAATCCCAAACAGCATCTCCAGCGCTGTGATGAGCGTGACATACCAGTGCTGGTCCCGCTTCCTCTTCTGAAATCCCATTCCTGACACTGGCGTGAGACACCGCTGCAGCCTGGGGCGGGGGGGGGGGGGTCTCCTCCATGGGAGCGCTCTGGTTCCAGGTCCAGCCTGCCTCCCCGCGTAGCGGGCTTGGGTTTGCGCCCCGCTCTGCTGGTCGTCCCTGTTTGACCTTCGGAAAACTGCCTGGCGTCTCTGAGCCTCAGTTTCCTGGTATCCTTACATGGAGGATAGAGTGAATCATAGAAATTAAATACACTAACGCGTGGAACTGAGGGCACTTGGTGCTGCTGGGCTGCCGGCAAGAGCTCAGTAAATGCCAACTCCTCGCCCCCCCCGTGATGGCCGTGGCGATGCCGGTGGACAGCGTGGCTTGGGGGCTTAGAGCACAGAGGCAGAGAGCCCCCCCGGATTGAACCCTGGCTCTGTCACTTCCTGCTGACTTGGCCTTGGGCAAGCTACTTGACCTTCCTTTGCCTCCGTTTCCTCCTACCTGTTTGAGGGCAGTGCTGATAGCGTTTCGCAGGGTTGTTGTAAGGATTTGAACTTGGACTACGCCAAGGGGCACCCAGCCCATGGTGAGCTTTATTCACGTGCTAGTAAGTATCACTTCTTACTGTTTATCATTGTGATTACTGTATCATTATCTTAGTAGTTACGTGATCTGGATCACATCGGCTAACCTCTTGAGCCTCAGTTTCCCCGCAACGACGCAGGGACACCATGACCGGCGGCATGTGTGAGAGGGCAGGGCCCAGCGGGCCTGAGGGGCCTGCTCGGCGGGCCGTCTCCCTGGCTGGCCCTCCTTCCCCTGGGCTGTGACGCTCCGTAGCTAAGTAACCCTGGCTGATGTGTGGCTTTTGACGGAGGTGCTCGCGGGAGAGCCGCGTGTGCCACCCTCCTCCTTCAGGTGACAGCTGTTTCCAGGCAGATGCCTCCCCCATGTTCTGGAGCCGTGAAAAGAGGGGAGAGCGTCCCAGATTTAACTTTGGAATGTGCACGGAGTCGTGCCAGCCTGCCTCCGAGCCCACAGGGCCCGTGGGCTGGATGGTCTTCAGGGTCCCTGCTGCTCCGGACTCTGGGACACGAGAACCCATGCGGCAGGGTCTGGGATCTGGGCTGGGCTCTTGAGCCCTAGGTGCAGTGGGAGTCCCAGAACAGTGTGTGAGGCTGGGAAGAGCCACTGATCGCCCAACTGAGGAGTCTTTCTCTTGGTAACTTGTCTGTTGGGCGTGGTGGTGCAGGTGTGAGACTTGATGGAGAGGAGTGGGCGAGAGTGGGGACTCAGGCCTGTTTCCCAAGGTCTCCACACCAGTGCTCTGTGGTCCCAGGCTGTAGCATGCATAGGCCTTGTCTCATCCCTGGGCAGAGACCCGCTCTCTGATGTGCTGGCCTTCCCAGGAATTCCGGAGACAGGCCCATGACAGGCCTCCTGTTAGGACCCATAAAGCCACCCATAGAGATGGACATCGCCACCTTGGGGAGAGGGTTGCCCTCATTGCAAGTGGCATTGCAAGGCCTCTTCACCATAGAGTGACAGGAGGGACGGCCGAAGCCCTGGGGAGTGGCGGAGTGCGAAAGGGAGTGGGGCAGGTGACCATGCTCCAGACAGGCCACTGTGAGTGGGTGGCGGCTGTGAACTTGGAGGCTGTCTGCTTCTGGAGGCAGGGTGGTCTCCTCTGATGTCTCCAGCCCTAAGTGTTCTCTTCTCCCCCAGATATCTGAGTATGACCCCCAGCTCGAGGTGTCCCACAGTTGTGAGCTGGAGGACCCTGCGAAGAGGTCTGATGTGCATTTGTCACTCTAGGGAAGGCAGGCGGACTCCCAGGTATACCTGCCCTGGCCCCTGGCAGCCTGCCCCCACCCCCTCCCAGCCCCGGGATTGCCTGCTCTCTAAAGGGGAGCAGTGGGGACAGGGAGACATGGTCAAGCTGGCCTCGGGGGGTGACGAGCAATGTCTCGCTCAATGTGAGTCTTTCCTGGGGGAGCCAGAGAAGCCCCCAGCCTCCAAAGCCTCCGTATCTGGTGGGAGGATGGGGTCAGGTAGCCAGCACAGGAAGTCCAAACCCAGTGGTCACTGTTATTCCTCAGAAGTGACCTCAGGGGACAAGATGATAGGGTTCAGGAGGGCCCCCAGGATACATGTCAGGCAGCTAATCCCTCCCTGATGGGAGACTGCACCGGGCCCAGCCTGGGCCCTTGACTCACCCGCACGCAGCAGTGTCCTCTGAGCACTGGATTAATGTGCTGTTCCTTTTAGTCTCCTCCCCTTGTCACCTCCGAATGGCTCAGAGACAAGCCTGAGTGAAGGACAGTTTTCTTGCCTCTTTGAGGAGTCTTTTCACCTGCTCAGGCACCCTCGCACCCCCTTGGACCAGGGGTCAGAGCAGAGGAGAAAGGGCAGTTTCTAAATTATCACTGTCTCGTACCTGCACACGTGCACAAAAATAAGCCTGAATGCTTTTTCTTAGTGTGCCATATGCTGTCTATTTTTAACTAGTATATACAGGGCCCAAAAGAAAATTCGGTGAGGAAGTAAGAGCATATTGTGGTTGCAGATACACAATCACCGAAGGAACCTAAGATAATTGCCGAAATGACATCCTTTAGAAAATGCGAGGCTCTGCGGGTTCCTCCTGCAACAGGCATCCTGTGCGTTTTCTGTCCCTTCTCCTTGGCCGCCGCGCACTTAATTCCATTCCAGCCATGTCAGGAAGACTTGAGAAAAAAAAATCCCACCATTAAAGACGTGCTCTTTGTTGTTTCAATCTGTGACCCCAGCAATCTCTTTAGCGAGCCATGGTTCAGTGAACTGGCACACAGCAGCCGTTCAGCAGTGGAAAAATCATAAAACAGATGGAAGCTTTACATTTTTGTTTAGTTTTTAAGAGCAGTTTTTATAACATCGCTTAAAACCATTCTGATGCATCATACTGTTTACACTCGAAGCTTTGTAGCTAAGATGTTTACAGTATGGAGAATGTTTTAAGATATTTTATAGTTATGATATTTAGATAATTGGCAAGAAAAAAATAGTTTGTTGAGATTGCAGTGATGTTAGTAATCGTGAAGTAACTTATGAGTCTCAATAAATATGTCCAGTTTGGTGGAAAGTACAAACTCAGTTAAAACAAAACAACACAAGAGGGAATATCTTTTTAGTGAAATCATTTCCTTTTCTTAATCAAAAGATGACAGGCGGGGCCTTAGAACTCCCATCTGCGCGGCACCACGCCACGGCCCTGAGCGCTGCCTCTCCTTTTGTGATTGATAGCTGCTCTACATCGGGCCATCGCTATTCCACACGAGTTCATGCAAACACCAAAGTTAATAAAGTTCAGTTTTAGCAGACCACCTTAAAATAAACCCAGAACAGCCCCCCCATGTATCTTTGTGCAGTGGAACTTGCAGAGATTTTTTTTTAATGTTAAAGAATTTATGCAGAGCTAGGATTTGGAACTCCTTTTTTTTTTTTTTTTAAACTGCCCCAAAATGGCATTAATCAAAAACAATAACTCCTTTTAACTTTTCTAAGTGCTCTAAAGGAAAGTATGAAATAATCTGTGTGTGGGCCACAAATGTGGAGAATGCAAACATTTCACAATAAACATGTTTAAATGAAAGTCCCTGGCAAGATAGTCTGAAAGATAGTACATGCTGGGTTAATTAATGCATACTCATAAAAATAAACCTCACTTTTAAGATTTGACCAATAAAAATCATCAGCATATTTGGATCAGATGACTTCATGTATACATTGAACTTCTCTGTGGCAAATGGTCCTTGGAACGCCTGAAAACAGGCTCCAGTTTGAAGTCCAAACTCTCCTTCTATCTGCTTTTTGTGTTTCCAATACAGTGATACGATGATTTATTCTGGTTTTATCTGTTATACCTGCAATTGATCTGCTGGTGATGGGATTAAATTTATCATTTTAGATGAATAAATCATAGTTAGATAGCCAGAAAAATGTTTAGTTGCATAAAAATGCCTATTGTTTGCTTACAACACATGTTTGATTTTCACTATAATCAAATTACTAGAGTGCATTATTTTTACTCCAAGATGTTGATTTTTGGCTATCTTAAATTGAATCATTTTGGCCTATTCACAAATGCTATCTTTAAAAATATATATACTTTCCTGATATCATACATTCAAACAAATGTTGACTTTGGGTTGTGGATTACTCAGTGTTCTGAGGTTTTGTTAAATTAGAAATGACATCATTTTCTAAGCCTAATTACAGTATAGAAGATTCTGATTTTATATCTTGCTTTTTGTACAGGAAAAGACAAACTGCTACGGTGACCGCTTCGGTATGAAACTAACAGTAAAACCAAACTCATTTTAAAAGAACTGAGATTGGAATTCATAAATTCAGTAGAAGTTAAGTTGTAACTACCCAGACAGTGAAATTCTGAACCTAAGATAATGCCACATTTCAAATCCTTATGAAAATAAAAAGAGCCTAACAAAAACTATTGAGGAAAAAACTCTAGCATGAGTTTAATTTTATCCAACTTTATTGGCAGCTTATTTTGAACTAATGTGCAATAAAGTTGCCAAGCAGAACAACTGAAAGAAATGAGAAAAAACATTTTTTTGTTGTTTCCTTACACTGTTTGTTTTAATAAAGGCTGTACAGCAGTAAACACCTGAATCAGTGACTTGGTTTTGGGTTGGCCAGAGAGCTTTAGGACTTATCAGTACTGCTGTGATTAGCCAGTTCACAAAAGGGCAGGCTCTGGGCTGTCCGCTTCAGCGAGTTCCGGGCAGCTGTCCCTGGGTCTGCTGTATCCCCTGCCCCCATGGGGACAGATGTGAGCCCCGGAGTAAAAGCCCTTCTATGGTAGCATCATCCTGGCTCTCCTGGGAGTAAGACAAGTACCCACTCCTAAGGAAGCGCCTTTCACATGAATGTTTCTGGAAAAAGGGCTTGCAAGTCCAAGGGATCCAGCTGATTGTAAACAGTGTCAGCTTCATACCCTCGTTTTGTACCAGAGACTCAACATTGCCTATTTTAGAGAGCGTGCGTTTATGCCTACAGAACGAACCTCTGCGTGTGTGGATGTTTGTCCTGAAGCCACACCTAGGGATTCCTGGGGTGGGAGAGCATCTGTCTCAGCCTCTCCCTCCCCCAGGCAGGGGGCTGGGCCTGGGGGAGGCTCCCATATCGGGGGGGGGGGGGGTGCCCGCAAGAAGGCCTTCACCTGGGAAGGCCCAGGGCCCATCTGGAGACAGTGGGAGAAGGTGATGTGCACAGAGCTGCTGACTCGGGGTCCCAGAGCAACCCCCAGGCTTCCAAGCAATGGGGTTAAAAATCCAACATGCATGTGTGATTTTGCCATGGAGAAGTCCCATAGTTTCCATCAGATTTTTGAGGAAGTGCCTTTCTGATTTGTACCTGAGAAACAGATAAACTTAGATGTAAAAACTAGGAGATGGTAACCTCTTTTTGGAGAAACTGGGTGCTGCTTCAGGACAGATACAAACGTCTGCTCCTGGGAAAGTCTGAACCACAGGACACGAGGCACAAGGTCGGTCCCCCCCGGGCCCAGTGCATCACACAGAGTGCGGCTGTTTCAGTACTTTGTAAGGTAATGTGTTGATGGGACAGCTGTGATGGCCACAAGCTGAAAGGGCTGGGGGAGTGAGCCGAGACCTCGGGTGGGGAGGAGCAGTCCACGGGCGGGGCCCCTGCCCTGGGCCGTCTCTCTGGCCTCCCATCCTTGTGGCCTGTCCCCAGTGATGGGACTTGGATGTGGCCGCGGCCCATCTCAGAGGCCATGCTCCGAGTGCCTCCTTCCTTCCCACCTTTGTGCCCACACTGGGCCTTATGGCTCGGGAATTAGCAGCTCCGTGGCCTACTTTCCGCCACCAGCACCTGACACGTCCTGGAAGCCACTTGTGGAGTGAGTCCCTCTCCTGGGCCGAAGCAGAGGGGGGAGACGGTTTATTTGCCCAGGCTGGGCTTGTGGTGGCTTCAGGAATTCAAGTTCCCCATGGCCAGGAGGTCCTTTGGAGACTCCTACGTTCAATCCTCTCGTTGGACAGTTGGGACGAGTCAAGGCTCGAAGGGAAGAGACTCTGAGGTCAGACAGTGAACTAGTGGTAGGGCTGGGCGAGGACAGGCCTAGCCCCATGACCTTGTCCCTGTGTCACCCTCCTCCTCTGGTTCAGTGCGTGTGAGCCAACATTCTGTGGGAGGCACGTAAGAGGTGGCCAGCTCCGTGCAATTTTCCCTCCTGCTGGCTCAGCGTAACAACAATGTTCCAGGCACATTATGTCAATTAGTTAATTACTAATCATCTCATTTAATTAATTAATTAATTAATTAATTAATTCTTGCAACAACCTTATGAGGTAGGTACTACTTTCATCCCCATTTTACAGATGAGGAAACTGTGTAGTGGTCAAGCCCAGGCCACTCACCGCAAAGTCGGTGCTCTCAGCTCCCTGCCCCCCACTGTTCCCCAGCGCTAAGAGATGACTTCAGATTCAACTTGGCTGAGCATTTTTCTCTTTGATATAGTTAAGTATCTATTATACATACTTGGATGGGGAATAAATATTGTTTTTGGTTTATGGCAGTGTTATAAAAGATTTCCATTAAAAACAAATTGATTTAAGGAAATCTATGAGTCAATTTCATGAAAAATCCTAATGAATTAATGGTACAGGTATAAGCAGATATGGCGATAAGGTGAAGGTGGCATGCAAATGATTGAAATGTGGGCCACATTGTCCCCAATCCAGTTAGGGTGGGAGGAAAAAGGAAAATGTAGTCACCCCCTATTTAGAAATTTCACATGAGTTCTTGTCTTTATTCTGGGAGATGGCCTCTGACGATGTCTAATGGCCAGTTTGCATAAGGGAGAATCTTAGGTGTTTGTTTTTCTTGACATGTGTCTAAGGCAGCAGCTCTTTACCCACTAATAAAAGCTATGGATCCAGGAAGCCTATGGTCTTGCTCAGGGGTCATGCCTGGGTCTGAGTCCACCTGCCTCAACGGGGACTGGCCTTTAGCTTAGAGTGGCAGGACGGGAAGCAGAAGAGAGGAGTGGGCAGCTAATCGGGACCGGAAGACCGTCAGTGTGGGAAGGCATCTTTAGCTCCTGTGTGTAAACACCAGGTTGTCCAGGTATGGCTGCCTGTCCTGGGGTTGGCATAAGGCCCTGCTAATCACCAGGCACCCAGGACATGTCCTTCTATGCCACTATGACTGCTGCCACAGAATTAACAGTGTCTTGGCCATCAGGAAATCTCCAATGCAATGGTTCTCAAATTGGCTTCCAGGGGACCTCAGGGGTTCTAAGAAGAAGTCTTGGGAGCCAAGAGAAGGGGAGGACTCAGGGCTCTCCTCTGCAGCTTTGGCTAGAGGAACTGCTTTTATCAGCTCGTATGTGGTAAGATTTCCTTGGAAAAGGACTCTGCTAGAAAATGCTGAAAAAACATGATCTAGACCAAGTTCTTGATTCTGTAGATGGGAAACCAAATTCCACAGAAGAGCAAAGAATCACAACGATTGACTCTCTACAGTCATTTTAAATAGAAAATGTCTTTATTTAGGCAGATCAGTGGAGCTTGGTAGAAGAAACAAAATATACACTTGAAAGGAGTCATGAGGATTCCTACAGTCCAGTCCCCTGCTTCCGGTAGCCTGGCCACCAGCACATTTGGTAGAGACGGATGTCCACCTGGGAGCAAGCTCCCCACAGGCAGGGGGCCCAGGAGTCACAGGGCAGAACTGCTGAGCAGTATCAGACAGTGCTGGCTGATGGTTGAATGGGGCCTGGGTGCCAGACCCCGGGCTAAGCACTTTCAGCTGTGCTCTCTCCATTCTAAAGATGAAGAAATGGAGGCTCGATGACGACGTGAATTCTCAATATCAGTGCTGGGCCTTACTGGGCTCTGGTCTAGAGTCTGTGCTCCTGATGGCTGTGGCTCCTGCCTCCCAGGAGCTGTCCATCAGTGTCTAGCAGGTGCAGGTGTCTCATGGTCAGAAACACCTCTCTGAGCGCTCTCACCCTGAAGGTTCAGACAGGAGGCAGGAATGTTTGTCTCCCTTCTCCTGAGTCTGCGGGGGTTTGTGCAGAGTCCTATTGGTTGCCCCACAGGGTTTTCTAGGAGTTTGTGTTCTTTGAGATACAGGAAGGAAGCCAAGGATGGGTGACCAAACACTTTGACAATAAACCAGACCTTATTTACTATTTCTTCTCTTCTACCTTACATCAACCCACTAGGTAGGCATGCTGTAAGAGCTCATGTGTATACTTGTTTATTAAAAAGATACCAATGGTATTCTTTCATTCATCCATAAGGCATGTTTTTCATTTACATGTGTATTTTTGCATTTGCACATTAAGTCATGCGTTTGTTCCTTTTTTAACTCTTTCAATCATCATTCTACATCTCCATCCATCTATTCATGCATGCCTTTATGCATTCATTCACTTATTCACATTTTTCTTCATGTGTACATTTGTTAGTTCACCCATTCATTTCATCCTTTCAACAAATAAAACACTTTGAAGTTAATTAAATTCTCTGGAGAAATGTGGAGTAGTTTAACCATACCCAGGGTAGACTCTGGGCATCTTTCTCATTGTTGGGTGTAGAGGCACATGAAGTTGGATAAATAGTGCCAGGGCCCCTGAGGGAGAATTATTGGCCCATGAGAGGAACAGGCTAAACCCATTTACTGTGACCATGGGATCTAACTATCACTTGCGTGCTGCGGTCTTAGGGTCTTCCCTCCCCAGGTCTTCCCTATGGCCTGAGAATATGTGGGGGCCCACCAGACCTCCTCAATAAGTCTCATGACCCCGAGCCATCCTTGGGTTGCTCCTGGGATGTGAGAACTGGCAGCCTGCCCGTGGGAAAGCAATAGACGGTTGAGTCCAGGAACCAGGGCCGTGGTGTGACAGTTTGGAAAGGAGGGGCTCTCTGTCCAGATGAACTCATGAGGGGCACGCATGGAGTGGGCAGGAAATGCAGTGAAGGGCATAGTGGGAATGAAAAATAATAAGGGTCCTGCAGAACTACGTTTCCTTCTCTTCCTCCACCAAAGAGTTTCCATCTATTTTCTTTTTTTGAACTTCACATTATCCCTGAAAGATAGGCAGGATGAAAGCTATGGTGCTTGTTTTGAGATTCTGGATTTGAAAGCACAGAAACTATAAAACATAATCAAAGATGAGGTGAGAGTTCCAGCATTAGTAGTAACATTAACTGCAAGGCAGGCTAAGAATGAGAATGTTTTAGCCTTGGACATGAAGTATTTGGGGAAGGCCCTGCCTCCACCAAGTGAGTAGGGATTAGAAATTACTTTGCCATCAAGCTCTGAGTTGGTGTCGGGAATATAGATCGACTGTTTCCATGGCCTAAATGTAGACTTCTTTTGGTTTATTGAGATGGTAATTTAAGCTTGCCCTCAACCTTCCTTATCCTGCGTGACTCCAAATGCATATACATGCCCTTTCTGTTTTCCAGACTGTGCTTTTAAGTGTCTGGCTGCAAGGATGCTTTTGATAAGTAGAACGTCGACAAAGGCCTTTCACACCAGCAAGCTGTATAGGGTACCAGTTGGCTCTGGAAGATGTGTTCAGCCTTTACCGCTCTATGAATACTTTCCTCTCTGCAGCGAAGGTGGCATGGGTGGCCATTTGGAAACTCATCCTGCCCTCATTCAGACTGTACTTAACTCCTGAGATACTCTCCTTTCCCCAGGTATTCATGAAGCCTCACCCCAAGACAAGCTCAGGTGGTCTGTTTTACCTGTGTATCAGAACCCCGCCCACACTGAATCTCAACTCATGGCCAATCTAGAGTTCTTCCTATACCCTGGTTCCCTAGGTAACGGAGGCCTGCACCTGAGAAGGACCACAGGAAAAGGAAGATCCACCCGCACATTCCTCCCTTGCTTTTATCCATCCACCTCAGCCCCGTCTCTGCTTTCACCGTCCAACCATCCTTTTGCGTATTGCTCTACTTGATTTAGAATACACAGCCATAAACACTCAGGGCAGCCAGCAGCATGACTGGATATAATATTAATTTCTTTTCTGGTTTATTTGTGAAGGAGTCAACCATATAAATCACCTTAAGCCACTAAGACAGAGAATGAAAGCGCATCGTCAAATGAAGAAGTGTAGTGTGTTACCATTAAAACCTAAGAAGAATTTGTGATCAATTTGGGGTTCTTAATGTGGGTATAGTTTTGTTAACGTTGCTGTAGATTATGTGAAATGCTCAGAAAGTTTTTTTTCCCCCCTCTGTTTTAGCAGAAAGCATTGGGTACCTATCAGCGGCATATCATTAGAAAGTCTGGTGTCTGCTGGACGTCTCCTTGTAATGCCATTTTTCATGACTTGTTTAATTAACAACCATTTTTGACCTAGACTAGTTATAAAAGTGTTGCTGTTCTCTCCTGCTAAATTATGTCTAATGAACATATTTGCATGTTATCAGATATAGCAATGTATCATTTCAAATTTTGGCGTTTAAGCCTACATCACTCAAAACAGCTTTTGTGGATTAGTAAGCAGGTGAAATCAAAAATCTCATTTCATATCTGACATTAATAACTTTCAAGGGGAATGAGCACTGGCATTTATGTCTGGACCAGAATCGAGCCCAATGTCCTAGAAACACAAGGGCAGCAGACAAACCTACTCACCAGATAGGAAAATAAATCATGCATAATGCAGAATTTCTACCTTACATGTTAATTAATGTGTGCAATCAATTACTGATGTTACAATATGAGAAAAAAACTGGTGGGGAATGGGGTAATAAAAAATACCTATAGATTTATCTGCTTCTTTTTTCTATTTAAACAAATAGTCTTCAAGCCTGTGAATGCTGTGTTGAGACATGCTCTGAATAATAAGCATCATAAAATCTAATCAGATTTATAAGAGGAATTGATTGTTGTGGCAGGAGGAGAGGGTGGAAAATAAGCTGAAATTTAAGTGTTAATTTTTATGCTAATCCACAGTGGCTTCATATGAAGCAATTTTGTTCTGTGCCACAAATATAAAATTGTCCCTTGCAGAGAAATGTCAGCTTGCTAGACCTGAAAGCAGTAATTTATTAGGTATGTTTCTATTAGTATGTGTCACAGTTGTTAGCAGGCTATACACACAATAGTGCTTCATACTTATCCTCCAAGTCTCAGAATGTTTCAGCTCAGTGGCTGGAACGTGGGGCATTAATACATTATCATATGCGGGGTGGTCTGTGCCCTGTGGACAAAAGGCTATTTAATACAATTTAATGTCATTCTGAGAAGAAGTGGAAAAATAAAGACGGGGAATAAAATGGCATCTGTGTGTTTCACAGTGCACTCATGCACAAACCCTCAGTTTAAGAGGTATGACATTTCTGCCAAGAAAAAGAATAAAACTGGGGCATTTTTTTTATAACCTGTTCCCCACTGCAGTATTTTCTAAATGCTATTAAGTGATCGATTTACACGGCCCCATGATGATGTCATCTATAAGAAGGGGAATGCAGATGACAGCAAAATACTAGTGACAGTGACCTTGTTTCAGAATCCTTGGAACCCTGTCAGCTTTGCTTCCAGTATATGGTTTCAAAGAATGTACTTTTTGGACAATATCTAGTTACTGGGTAGTGAATTAATAGAGTTAAGGGTTCTGATGCAATTCACATATAGGTCAATTACATGCGCCAACATCTGCTCTGTCACCATCATTTGCATATAGCATTCATATGTTAATGATGCCTCTTTTTACTCAAGTAATATATTTAAAAAACAAGATTTGCATATCAGTTTGGATCAGTATATTACAAGCAATTTATCATTTTCTCCTTCTTGTTATGATTTTAAGAACAGTATCTTGAGTGATGGCTGCTATATTTGAGCATGGCTCTGATTTATACAAGAAACCCTTCAGTGGGAAAGCTTCCATTCTAAAGCTGCTTAAAGCCTTATAAATCAATAATGACACAGATGGACTGGTGATAATCTATTTAGAATGCCTGATAGCAAATATTGTTGTACAGATGATTAGAATGGTAACTGTTTAAGCAGAAATCCTTTCTCTCTTTGTAAATGGTAAGTTTGAACAAAAAAGTGCTCGCACATGGACTTCATGTCAGGAAATCTTCGTGCTGGGTCTGGGTTGCAAAGGGAAAACATCGGGGGAAGAACAAAGAGACTTCCCGCTCCTGCCAATATAATCATATCATTCCCTGTTTCTTTAACAAAACAGGACCTCTTAATGGAATTGTGTCTTCAGGTGTAAATAGCATTAAAAGCTGCTTCTGCTCTCCTCTTTGCCCTGATACAGCGCAAGGAGTGAGAAAATAAAGTGGAGGTTGTCAGAAGTGGCAGCTGCTTGGAATCCTGATAAATATAAGCTTTTATTGATCTGATGAAAATGAAAGATCCCAGTGCTAGGCAGTATTTAGCTTCTTGTCTACAGAACGTCACCGGTGGCCTTGCATTGGGATAGATTTTCATTCTCACACACCGGATTTGATTTCATCTTTAACCTTTTCAGCTGAATTTCCTTGACCTCTGCATATTGCTGTGATTTGGTGAATTTGTTACATTTCACTTTACATCATTTCTTTCTATATTTCCTTTTGTGATAGGGAACTGGGACGCCCCTCTGGCAATCTGTCAGTGCCCGGATCAGCCGCATCCTTTCTGGGGTATTTTCTCACCATACTGACAGTCCTTAAGACAAGTATGCAGTTAAGCTGCTAAGGTAAGTCTTACTATATTAGAACTCTTTGCCCTAGACACACATCATTTCCTCCTGCTTTGTCGCATTGACCTAACGCAAATGCCAACCAAATAGCCTCCTCTCTCTCCCCCCTGGCCAGGGGCTTCCTCCCAGCCTCTCCCCGACCCAGGTAGGATTCCTCTACCTGCCCATAGCTCTGGGTGAGCGGTGGCTGGCAGGACCTTTTGCCATGGGGGAGGCATTCCTTCGTGGTTTGGGTGTGTTTGGGGATGGGTGGGGAGGGGGAACAAAGGAATCATGAAAAAATGTTATTTTCCTCTCTGTGGCTTAATTCCTTTCTCAAGTTTTCATCTGGGATGAATACGAGGCTTCAGTTCGAAATCCTGAGGTGCTGCTAACATATTCTGGTTCCAAGAAAGTGCCGCTGTTATTTTGAGTAGTTTTGATACAACCAAATCAAAGTGAAGATTTGAAATAGCTTTTCTGAAAGCCCAAGCTGAAGTCATAAATTATTCTGCACCATGATTCTTTCTGATAGTAAAACCATACCTCTCTGCCTGACATTGCTGAAATGTGGAAAAGTGAAAGTTAAAAATAAAATGAAACATTTAAATCTTGGCTGTTGAGAACCTCAGATAGACATCAAGGCCAGTCGATAAAGGCCCCTATCAATTAGGCTTCCGCAGTTATCATCAGATTTGGTTTATTAGCAATGGCACAGGTGCAGGGTTCTGGTACTGAGATTGGGAAGGGCTAGGAAAAATGAGGGGAACTACCATAAAATGGGAAGTGAGGGGCTGGGATGCCAAGGTCGGCTCAGTGGCAGAGCCCAGGGCAATGGCGGCGCCCACTCCCTCCTGGAATCTTGTGGGAGGAAATGTCTGCAGCCAAAGGGTTGGAAGGTTTCCCTTTTTTACCCCTTTCCTTTGAGTCAGAAAGTGTTGATTTCACACTGTGGTGAGTGTTTTCCATCAGCTTCTTGGTGGGTGTATTCCGTGTTAGGAAAAGGAACAGCGAACACCAGCAGTTGTAGCTTCCGTCAGCGGAGGGCGGGTGGCCTCCAGTGGCCCCGGGACCTCTGAGCACGGCCTCCAGTGGCTCCAGGAACTCTGAGCACCGGGACCCCTCTAACGATGGAGACAGCCACGGGCTTCCTGGGCCTCCGGACTGAGCTGTTTGGCTATTCCCTCCTCAGCATAACACAAGCAGAACAGTTTTTGGTTCCATAGCTGTTTGGTTGGGAAAACAAGCCTGCGGTTGCCAGTAAGGTTTAGAATTCGCCTGCCAGATCAGGGAATGTCTGTGAAGACTATTTTCCCTCTTGGGAGGCAAAACACAGATGGGGGAGTTTAGGAGTCTTACAATATTTAGCTGCTACATTGATGGTAGGGATTCTGCCGCGTGGAGGCTCACAGTTTCCGAAGGCCTAGCTTATCATCACTGCCGAGGGCCTCAGGTAGGGGAGGTGGGTGGGGCTGGCTTTCCCCTGGGAGCGAGCACACCAGCTTGCTCTGGAACGTTCCACCCTCTGTGCCTCTTGAGGTGGGCGAGGAGGTACTGCAAGGGTGCTGCCTTTTCCTCTTGACCCACATCGGGATGAGAAGCCAAGAGTTGGATGAACCACCGTGCCTGACAGGTGGGGCGACCGAGGGCAGGAGCTGGAGTGACTTGGGCTTCTTCTGTGAACGAGACGTGCCATCCTGCATGTGGTTCCTGAGACCCTGTGGGATAGGCCGAGGCACCAGCCTCACCAGGTTTCCTGCCCCCGAGGCATGCGTTTTAAAAAGTTAATCACTTGGTGTGCTTTGGACCTCATAGAAGATAAGGAAAGATGCTGCGATGTTCTAGGGATTGGCCATGAGCAGGTGGGGAGGTTTTTCTGCATGGGAAATGTACATCTTGGAATAATTCGGGGTCATGTGAACTGGAGTAGGGTTAGAACTTTATATCTAAGAGCATATTCTGTGCCCTGGAGACCAAGAAAGGGGACAGGCTTGAGAAACAGGCGGAGAGTGTGTGGGCATCTCCTTTCCAGCCTCTTGCTGACTCCCCAGCCCCAGCACACAGGATTCTCAGGCCCTAGAGCCTGGAATTATGATGAGATGGTTGAGACATTTCTGGACTTCTGAAGGTACCTGTTGGGGAAATCTTGCTCCCATTCCTCTCCACCAATGCCCTCCCCACCCTTTGAAATGGACACTTGACTTTTTAAAGTCAAATATACAAATACAGCTTCGAGACAACCGAAGCACCATTACTTAGAAACCCTAAGCAACCTGTCGGTAACTGAACCCCTCGTACACATCAGAAAATGATTTACTGTTCTGCCACAGCATGGATTTCCAGAGCAACCCCAACAGGGATTGGAGGCAGAGTCTAAAGGCGTGTCTGTCCAGCTCTCCACAGCTTTATCCTTCAGAAAGACCCCATGCTTGGTCTCGAGGCCCAGTGACTTCTAGAAGGAATTGCCTCTCAGAGACCATAGGACCTTCCCTCCATCGGACAGACACGGAGTGGCTCCCGTTGTCCCCGGGGCATGTGCAGGGCCCTGAACTCAGGGTGCTGTCCCGAGGCAGCCCCGTGTCCTGGTACAGACGTGTGAGTCAACAGCCTTCCCGTAGCAGTAATTACCTTAGTTAAATGCTGCAGGAGCCGTACTTTAGGAGCACAGAGGAGGGAGTGAATAATTGTAATTTCTGTGTGATAATGATGATAAGCCCTGCATATGTGTGTGGAGCTTTGCGTTGTATTTGATCTTCACTGGGAGATCTCCCGGCTCACGGAGGTAAGGATCCCTGCAAACTCCTTTGTAGCCACTGAATGAGGTAAGAAAGTAAGATCACATTACTCTCATTTTGCCTGAGAGAAAAATAAAATCAGAGATAATTTTAACTCCAGAGGGAAGGTAGAGTGAACCAATTCTGGTCTAAGAGCTTCTTGGGATTATCTTAATCCTCATCAACTCCCTTGCAGGTAGATGCTTTTATTAGCTCCATTTTCCAGATGTGGAAACTGAGGTCAGAGAAGTTGAGTGGCTTCTCCCAGGTCACACAGCTGCTGAATGGTGAGGCCAAGGTTTGTGCATGCTTCTTTCTGATTTTGGAGTCTGATCCCTTGGCCATGGAGCAGCCCTGGATATAGCCTTGGACAAGACAGACAAGCTCCCTGCCCTCAGGGAGCTTATATTGTGGGGCTGGGACACAGTAAACAAGACAACCATGGATAAGATGATGTCAGATAGTGATAAAGGCTATGAGGAAATGTCTGGGGTGAGAAGAGGGCGAGAGGGAGTATCTGTACTTGGGTGATTAGGGATGGCCCTCTTTTTTTCTTTTCTATAAATTTATTTACTATATTTATTTTTGGCTGCGTTGGGTCTTCGTTGCTGCACACGGGCTTTCTCTAGTTGCGGTGAGCAGGGGCTACTCTTTGTTGTGGTGTGCGGGCTTCTCATTGTGGTGGCTTCTCTTGTTGCGGACCACAGGCCCTAGGCACACGGCCTTCAGTAGCTGTGGCTCGCCGGCTCCAGAGCACAGGCTCAGTAGTTGTGGCACACGGGCTTAGTTGCTCTGTGGCATGTGGGATCTTCCCGGACCAGGGTTCGAACCAGTGTCCCCTGCATTGGCAGGCGGATTCTTAACCACTGCGCCACCAGGGAAGCCCAGGGATGGCCCTCTTGAGGATGGCACATTGGAAGTGAGAGCTATGAAGGACATGGAGGAGCCAGCCGGTGAAGGTCTGGAGGAAGAGCATTCCTGGCAGAGGGAGTAGCACGTGCAAAGGCCCTGTGGTGGGGAAGAACCCAGCATGTGTGGGGGACAGAGTGTAGGCCATCAAGGCTGGAGCACGTGAGCTCTGGGGAGAGGGTGGGTGGGTTGTAGGGCCTGGATAGACACGCCTTTGTAGACCGTGGTGAGGCCTATTGCCTTTCTTTTATGTTTATCTTGCTTTTAACCAGAGAGTGTGTCTTGAGAAACCCACCTTTCCAGGTGTGGGAATGCTCCTAGGTGCCAGAATTCTGCAAGTGGCTTGAACCAACTCTTGGTGGGTTGTTCGCTGCAACCTTAATTTTTCTACCAGAGGGATGTCCTTATGACTTGTCTAAAACTGGGAGTCAGGGATTTCAGGCCCCATGGGTGTAGGTAAGGTGGCCAGTCACATGGGGGCCACAGTGCCCTTTGGCTGCTCCTGTGGACCCAGCTGAGCCCCCGCAGCTGTGGGCTCGGGCAGAGTTACAGGTGGAAGGCTTTGGGGCTCCCTTTGATCAGGTCTGCCTAAGTCTGTGCAGTCTCAGGGAGTTGTAAACACGTTCCATCCACTACCAGGAAGTGTTAACTCCAAACTGACTGTGATCACTTCCTTGTCAACATCGATTTGTGGGTCATCTAATAACATGCTGAATGAGCTTAAGAGTAAAGATTCTTGGTGGTTATAGTTTAGACCTCTTTTCCCTTGGGCAGTACAGGTGCTATTGTTAGGCAGGACTCTGTTTAGAAATTCTAGGTAATTCCTACACCCATAGAGCCCTAGGGCTGGCAGAAACTTTTGCAATCAAAGACACCTTTATTTTATAGGTGAAGAGATGGAGGCCCAGGGAGGGCAAGGGACTTGCTCAAGATCACAGAGCGAGTCATAGGCAGAGCCATTCTCACCTGGGCACAACAGGCCACCCCTCAGGCAGTTCCGGACAGCCTGGGGGCCCCTCTTAGCTGAAAGGAGGCACCAGCAGGGGGAGGGGCTGGTGTCCTAGTCGCCTCAGGAGCTCGCACAGCACACAGCACGGTCCTGGCACGCTGTGAGTGGTCAACAATCATTCACTGATGTATTGATTGACCAACCCCTCACCTCCGCATTTTGTAATCATTAGAATTTGTTGTACCTTGGTTTCAGCAAACTCAATATATATCAAATCCACATTTCTTTCCAAATTTTCTGGAATGCAGGGATTGCAAAGCCCAAGACCTCCCTAGGTCTGATTTATGCCAACATCCAGGACATAATGAGGCCAGGACTCTGGTAGTGAGTTCCTGATACCTGCACAGGTAATTTGAGGGTGCCCCTCATGTATTCCAGTAGGCCCGTTTTTGGGATATAAAATGCTGAAAGTTTTGGACAAAGATGGTCAGTGCTGAAGGCAGCTTGGCCAGGGGAGGGCCTGGTCTCTGCCCCAGAGTGTGTTGCAGGGAGGGACCTAGATAGGCTTTGGCCCAGCCTGGGCATCTGTCTCTGGGGAGTTGTCCTAAACCCAAATTCAGGGTTCAGGTGGGAAATGCAGGGAGCTGGATGTGTGCAGAGCAGACTGGGGAGAGCTGATCCCATGGCAGGGGGCCTCTCAGCTCTCATCAACTGCACTTGGGAATGTGGGCAGAATTTTTCCAGGTCTTCATAGTTTTTAAGGAAAAAAGAAATTAAAAAAAAAAACTGGTTCTTTTCTTTTCCTTCAACGTTGGCAACTAATTAAGTTTAAGAAAAACCTTTCTGCAAACGCAAGTACATGTGTGGACCGGACAGAGCTTCAACCCGCACCGTGTGACTCATGCTGAGCGCAGACACATACACACAGTGGGCACGCGGTGCGGATCTGCCAGTGCTGACCCGAGCTGCCCGCGGCACAGCCCAGGCTTTGGGAGCACGTGAAGTGGGAAGGGAAGGCAGCATTTGCAGGCCCCGGGCCTCACTCTTCTGCCCTGCGTTCTCTTGCTGCGGGGAGGCCGGGGAATGTCCCTGGCTGCATGGGGTGGGCCAATGCCCGGAAGAGGTGCAGCAGTGGGAAGGCACCCACCTTCTGGGAAAGGTGGTCGGGATGCCTGTCTGCAGGCCTCCACATCCCACCTCATTCTGTGTCTCCCCAACACCTGAGTTATAAGGGTGCCTGCCCGTGTCTCATGTGGGGACACGGTGATGGACGGCGTGTGATTCTGCCCCCAGGGAGCAGGCGATAGAACCACCCCTCCTCATGCCAGGAGCGGGGCTGCTTTGGGCAGATGCCTCGGTCCTCAGGTGTGGCTGATCCACGTGCTCTGCTCACCTGTGTTTGGGATGGGGTGGTCCTGACGCTGCACCAAGCTGACCGGAAGCTCTGGCTGCCACTGGACATGGGTGGCCTGTGTTGATCCTGGGGTGAAGCTGAAGAAGAAGGTGCTCTCTGTCCTGGGAGCCTACCTGGTGTGGGAGAGAAACGGCGGCGCTGCTCAGCCCACCCAGTGCACGTCCTGGTCCTGTGCTCTGCTCCATCCAGCGGAGGCGACCCAGGTCCTCAGCTCCCCTGAGAGGCAGGCAGGTGGCCCGGCATTCCCGGAGATGGGGACAGACCCCATACAGCTGCCTGCGGTGGCTCCGTCGGGGTGCTGTGGACCAGCATGGTCTGCGCGCTGGGAAGGGGTCGCTGGTCTCTGGGCCTCACTTCCTGTTGGCCCCTGCCTGGCTCTGCTCATCCCCACATACTCCCTTCACCCGTCCACATGCAACATGGAGTTTCTGTGTGTGTAATATTATTTGTTTTTATTTCTGTAATCCCTTTATTGTTTGCACAACTGCTGTCAGACTGTTGCCTGAAAGTATCACAGGATAATTGCAGAACGCCTGCATAAGTAATTTCTTATGAAATCGGGCCTTGTCTGCATATAAAATTGTTTGTCGTTGCTGCATACATGGACTTCATTATATCCAGGCTGTTTACCGGGCTCATACCTTCCTCACAGGCCACGGCAACGAGAGGGCCTGACCCTGGGAAATAATGAAATACTATCGTTTTTCTTTTTGGTCATATGACATTGCTGGAGGGTGACAGTTGGTCCGAGGCGGTCAGAGAGAGCCTGGCCCTGGAAGGAGATGGGGACCGGCTTTCCCGGGCCGCTGCCAGGGAGGCCAGTGGCTAATCCGCCTGTGCCGGGCATTTCTTCCGACCACATTTCTGTGATATTAATGGTGTGTGGTAGTGAAAGAAATGTGTTTTATTCTCGAGTCTAACCCTGCTGTTATCAAAGTAACTTCCAGCTTATTAGCGACAAAGGACTTTTCTCCTCTCTGCTGCCCTGTTCGCCAGGGCTTCCTGAATTAAACTGCTGTTTCCTGTCCTTTATATGCATGACCACATCTGGGTAGCCTGCTCACAGCCCCGCTGCTTAATAACAATCACCTTCCCTTTCAGTCTCTGTTGATTGTTTCTAATTCACTCTGACAGATAGTGCCTGACAACTTGCCGGCTTTTCCCTCCCTCCGTGACCTGAAGTTACTCACAGCACTTATATAGTCTGTCATTTTTAATATTTGATTTCATTTTAAGTTATGTGTTTTACTGAGAAGATGAAACCAAAAAAAAAGGGGACTTGTAATGGAACATAAATTTAACCCTTCTTGCCATCCGGCACCAGCCTGAGCCACCCTCCCTGGTGTCTGGGTGACGGTTTCTCCTTCCCTGTGATTCTCCTGCTGCCTCTGGGTTTCTTTTCTTCTTTCTTGTTTTCTTTCTCTCTCCTGCTTTTTCCTTTCTGTCTTTCATTTCTGAAAACAAAAGCTTTATGTCATATTCTTTCCCTTTAATGGCGCCTGATTAGTTTATGGAGCTAATAATGGCGCTTTCTGCTTTGCAACCAGGTTATAATTGAAAGACCTTTCGGGGGGTTTTCCTCTGGAGTGAGGGAGTCAGGAGAGAAGCCTAGTGAAGTCAAAATGACCAACTTCAATTAAGGTTCAGAATGTGAATTTGATCTTTCTTTTTGGAGATGCTTCTCTTTGGGTGAGCTCGCAGGGCAGAGAAATGCCAGCTCTGCCTGGGTTTGGGATGAGCCCTTCCCAAGGGTGGGGACACACATCTCCTTCTGCCTCTTCCCTCCGAATCTGCCCGGCGCGCGGGCTTGTAGGGCAGGCGTCCTCGCGGGGGGCAGGCGGCCCACGTCACCTCAGGGTCCACTCTGCCATGACTTGGCCTTTGTTTGCCACCAGACAAAGGCTCCTGTGTCCCTCTTGGCCCTTCAGAGGTTGAGAGCTGTGAGGCCGTGCATTAGGTCAGCTTTGCAAATAGACACCACAAAATAAAAAAAAAAAAAAGTGGCTCATTAACCCATGGTGCCTCGCTTGCGCTGCTGGCCTTCTGTGTACATCAGCCTGTCCCCCGCAGTGTGGCTTGGGCGGCTGAAAAAGCTCAGTAAGAGGGATCTGGGTTGGATCTCAGTTCAAAAAAGTTCAGTTTCACTGTTGCCCATGCCTGGTCTCCCCATGACCACAGCACATCCCAAGCGTGTGAGCTGCCACACTCAGGAGGGCCCTGGAGCCCCCGGGCGAAGTGCTCCTTTGACTCGTGCAGCTGCAGGCCTGGAGCAGAGGGTGTCCGTCCTAGGGACCAGGCAGGCAGGTTTCCAGGGCGCTCTTCTAAAGGCAGTCTGCTGGGGGCGAGGCAACAAGCCTGGTTCTCTGGAGCCAGCTCTTCAGGGAGTACCGGGCTTGGCCCAGAGAAGCACAAGGACTCCAGGTCGGCCTGGGTCCACTGCCCATGGGCAGATGTTCTAGCTTCTCCCCTGCTGTTCTGCTGCCCCTGGGTCCAGGCCCGCAGACCGAGGTCCTGGGTGGGCCGGCCATGTCTGTCTTGTCCCAGCCGCTCCCAGGATGACTCTTTCATTGGGGAGTTTTCTTCGCCAAGCCTCCCCTTTCTAGAACCTGGGTTCTCTCCATCTCTCTGCGCACTGTGGGTAAACTGAGGAAACAGCTGCTCTCTAAGGGAGATTTTTTTCCTTTCTGTAGTCCCAAGCGTCCCATCGCTGGTTCCTTTTCTTCCTTCTGAAAAGGGTGAAAAGTCAAGAATAGCTATTTATTTTGATGGTTTCGCAGTGTTGCTTTATTTTTTTTGAAATTGTCATTGTTTTGAGACGTTCTGATTAAAATAAAAAAGGAGAATTACGAACAAAAAGTAAAATGAACACAAACCTTTTAACTTTATGTAGGAAATAAAGATCTGTGTACACAATGGTGTGCTATAAGTAAAATAAGGACAAAATGGCTTTTCTCTTTCACTGACCCAGATGGTTTTTATGTGCAAGGTATGGGCCAGGTGGTAAAGGAAAGGGGGGTTGAAAAGTCTTGTTTTTCCTTTTGTAGCTCTCCATATTTGTAACCTACTGGGGAGACCAGGCGTGTGTGTGTGTGTGTGTGTGTGTGTGTGTGTGTGTGTGTGTGTGTGACAGCGATTGCCAGGTAGTGGTGCTGGCTCTCACAGTCTGGGATGATCCTCACATTGGCCCCAGCTCAGGAAGTTGGGCTAAAAGGATCCAGTGCCTTGAAGAAAAATAGAAAGAGAGGCCAAGGGCCGCCATGCCCTTCCTGCTTTTAGGAGGGCAGTTGAAATAGAATTTTAAAGCAGATTCTGTATTTGAGGTTTAACCTCCAGCAAGGCTAAATTATGCTTTTATTCTCCTTAAAATGGACTGTTTGGCCATTATTGGTTCTTGTTTTAGAGTCAGAAAGAAATTGGGGGTTGAAGTCAACTAAAGACTGATTTGGTTGTGGTGCCTCTGGGGTCCATCTATTACCTGGTGAGCTGGGGCGACGGTGGAGCAGACTTCCTCGGAGTCCAGCTTTTCTGTGGAGCTAGCATGGGGGCAGGTGCGTTCAGTCAGGATTTGGGCCTGGAGGGCCCTGCTTCCCCAGGAGACAGCTCTAACCAGGGCTGCGAGTTAGCAGGGCCCCGAGAATTCACTGACCCTGGGCCTGAAAGGATGTGCCTTGTATGGAGTTAAGGCGTGTCATTCTTCAGTACGGTTTAAGTCAACAGAAATGTGAGAGCCCTGCCGCCATCCTAAGCACGCATGGGTACAAATACAGAGCGGAGAGGCTGCACAGGGCACTGACCACAAGGGAGTGTGGCCTGGGCCACCTCAGAGATTAAACAGAGAGCCATGGATCCAGACTTGGGGGAGAGATCTGTGGATAAGAGCAATACGAATGAGATGCTGACCAACGACAAGGGAGCTAATGATTGTTGTGTGCGTTCTCTGTGCTCAGCACTGCACATCGTTTTAGGAAAGGAAAACCAGACCTGTCCTGTGGCTCACGAGGAGCTTCATGGAGAAGCTGGCATTGGAGCTTGGCCTTGGGGACCAGGAAGATTTTCATAAGTTGAGGCAAGGGGAAGGCCAGAGGGAAGTAGCTTGCAGAAGGCGGGGACCTGCCAGATGCATTTGGGGCTGGGGGGAGGGGCATTTTGGAGGGGCTGAGGTGACCATTCCAGGTGGGGGCAGGAAAGGGGGGAGACGTGGGAAAACTGGGGGTGGGCTTGGTGTCGGGGGTGACGAGTAGCTCCATTTTGTTGGCACTTAGGATATATTAGGTGTGAGTGGAAGGGTGGGTCAGAGCCCAGTGGGAGAGAGGCTGCCTGCCAGGTAAGGGTATTTGTGATGAGTTGGGACGTACCCTAGAAATGGGCATTGGGAAGACTGTTTGCGCTATCTGACGCCGACCTGGGGCAGTGGACGTGGGAGTGGGGAGAAAGAACCGAACTGGACGGTGCCCTTCTCTTGTCACTCACAGTGACCTCAGAGAGAGAGGCACCGCAGTGACAGTGCTGGAGCTGGGGTGTCCAGGCTGGCCAGCCTGCCCTGGTGCTCAGCTGTAGGCAGTTTGCCCACGTCCCAGGCCAGGCCTGTGAACTGTACACAGTACGTTGGCCTTTAAAAAACAATAAAAAAGGGATTGCCCTTTAACCACCCCTCCCCCACTTTGTATTCATCAGGGTCAGACTCATTTTTCTTTCCATACATATACAAAAGATGAACTTTGGGTTATACAAGGGGTATATGCCAATGTCAAGAGCAGAGAAGAACAATGGAACAATTAGCAGATTCATCAGTTCTTCTGCTTATACTTCAATACCAAGAGTGAAATGTTAGTTTGTTCAACTCTCTGCTTTATGCCTTGATCACAGTGTGAAAGTGTTGACTAAGCTTAGCTTCCTGGTCAGAGGGTCGAGACCCATGGCTTTTAAACATGCTTATATGAAATCCAAACATTCATGGCCACTGGTGATCTTGAAATCAAGGCACAACTTATAAAACGAACACATAATTATCTTGTTTATTCAGGGTATAAATAGAGTTCATGCATTTAAAAATTTTTCTTCCCGATAAGGACTTTAGCCAGCATTTAGTCTTTAGATAGCCTCTCTCCTTAGTATACGCTCTCTATCTCTTCTCTCTCCCTCCCTCCTCCCTTTCTTCTTCCCTCCCTGCCCCCTCCCTACCCTTCTTCCTCTACTTCCCCCTCTCCCTCCATCCCTCCCTCTCCCTCTCCCCCACCCTCTCTTCCTCTCTCTCTCTCTTTCTCTCGCCCCCATTCCTCCCCCCTCCCTCTTTCCCCCTCTCCCTTCCTTCTCTCTCTTTCTCCTTCTCTCCTCAGAAGGCAAGGGACTTGTTGGACCTGCTGTGGCTGCCCCTGGAAGAGGCAGGATCAGCCTGTGGATTTCCTCCTTGGAGCCCTTCCTGCTTCTATCACCGCTTTGGCAGAGGAGGGATGGGTGCCCAGGGAGGGCCTGGTGTGCTTGGACGCATCCTTGCCACCTCCACAAATCCAGGGAAGGGCCGTGAAGCCCACACCTGCCTCTGACAGCCCAGCTGGGGACCAGATCCAGAGAGCAAGGTGGCCTGTGGATGGGACCTTCCCAGGCCCTCCCCGATGGGGGCTGGGGGGCACGGTTTATACCCAGAATGACTCCTTAGCTCTAAGCCAGCCACTTTCGTCATGTACACACCTCTTTTTTGATTTTTACCATACCGAGTACCACATGCTTCTAGCTTTGTTATTTTTTGAGACACACTTCTTTTAATTAAATATTATATTTAGCTTTGTCCTAAATAATAATCTCTATGAAATCTCTGGTTTGATGTACCCTCTATATATTTTTTCATATCAGACAGTAAAATAATTATTTAAGTATTAATTGTTTTTTATTTTTAAAGAAAGTACTCGAACTGTGTTTTTTCTTTTTCTTTTTCTTTTTTAATTTATTTTTATTTATTTATTTTTGGCTGTGTTGGGTCTTCGTTTCTGTGCGAGGGCTTTCTCTAGCTGCGGCAAGTGGGGGCCACTCTTCATCGCGGTGCGCGGGCCTCTCACTATCGTGGCCTCTCTTCTGGCGGAGCACAGGCTCCAGACGCACAGGCTCAGTAGTTGTGGCTCACGGGCCTAGTTGCTCCGCGGCATGTGGGATCTTCCCAGACCAGGGCTCGAACCCGTGTCCCCTGCATTAGCAGGCAGATTCTCAACCAGTGCGCCACCAGGGAAGCCCTAATTGTTTTTTAGAGAGAAGTTTTTTTGTGTATCACCTAAAACCGTCTTGTGTGTCAGCGTGCAAGCCTTTGGGTATCACCGGGTCGATCCACTGGAATGTTTGCACCCAGCCAGCTTCCTAGGATCTAGTTCAAGTTACTCCATGAAGGCACTGCCTCCCCAGGCCCTGGGGAAGCCCCTTCCCAACCCCTCCAGAAAGTTCTCCTCGACTCCTCGATCTCATGGCCCTGCCCTCAGAATCCCTAATTGTCATTTAATCATGCGCTGCTCTGGTCACATCTGACAATGCTGTGAGCAGTTGCTGGGCCATGCTTTCTGAGTCTGTCTCTTCTCTTTTTGATGGCCAAAGTGTCTGGTCAATTGAGCTAGCTGTGTCAGTCTGTCTGTCAGTTCTGTCTATACATCTATGTGTCTCTCTATCCATCTGTCCGTCCTATCCACTGCCCCTCTCTGTATCTATGTATCTATCATCCTTGTGTCTATGCCCAATATCTATCTATCTATCTATCTATCTATCTATCTATCTATCTATCTATCTATCTATCATGTCCTACTCTCCCCCCACCCCCACTTTCTTTCATCCTCTTTGATGAGCCAGGCACTGCTTTAGGCCCTGGGAATATAGCAGAGAACAAAACAAAGTCCCTGCCCTCATGTAGCTGACATTCTAGTTGGAGAAGTCAGGCAATAAACAAATAACCGAATGGATGAAGAAACCAGAAACTGATCTGTAGGGACACATGCCATACAGAGTATTGAAACAGGGAGATATGAAGCAGAGAGACCAGGACAAGCTGAGGCTGAGCGATCAGGGAAGGCCCCTCTGAGGAGGCTACATTGGGTCTAAACGCTGAAGGCCAAGGCAGAACCCTGCCAGGATGGGGCAGCACCTGGACAGAGGGCAGAGCTCATGTAGAGGCCGTGAGGCAGGGGCAGGCTTGATGACTGAGGTGCAGAGAGAAAATTCAGATAGAAGAATGAAACTGTATTTGATTCTGACTTTGACAGGGATAAAGTTTTTCCATTTCCCACTTCCTAGGGGCTACAGTCCCTTTTCTATGTAAGAAAGTCCAACTCCTCAGCTCTGAAAGCCCCTGTGTCAAATCCCTTCTGCTGGGGAGCTTTGGAGGCAGTGCCATGTTGTCCCCTGCAGGGTTGGAGGGCTGAAGGGGAGCACACCATGATGAGGCGACCGCTGACATGCTAATATTTCATTTTAATCTTGAGTGCCAGGTTACTTTCCAAATGAAGTGTCTCAGGCAAGCCTCTAACTTACATGAAATAAAAGAGTTTAATGCTAATTAAATATCATCTGACTACTGAAGCCATATTTATTGATGGTCTAAAAGAACATCATGGAGGTGGGTAGACTGGGAACATGTCTCCACTAGAAACGTACCTTCGAGTCCCGGGACTCCTGCATTTCAGGCTCGCACACCCCACGCGTAGCGAAGCACGTGCGGGTGGGACCCCGGAGCCGCCCCTGCAGCTTCCTCTGCCGGATACAGAGATCAGCGCCTTTCATGTGGGTTTGGTTCAGGAGGTCTGGGTGGGGCCCAGGCTGCTCGTTTTTAACCAGGTCCCAGGAAGTGCTGATGGCGCTGGTCCAGCTGCACGGTGAGTAGTAAGAGGCTAGAACAGACCAGGGTGAGCCGGCTCTGACCCTGGCTCCTGGCACCACTGCTCACAGGGAGTGACGGCCCTGTGTGGAGTCGCCCACTGTCCTGGTCTCGCCCACCCCCTCCATCTTTCCTTCCTCCCTTCTTTATCCCAGACCTTCCTCCTCCTCCCTCCTGTCCCAGCCTTGCTGTCGCTCCCCCAAGGCCAAGAACGGGGTGATTCCTTCCGGTTGTTAAGGTCTTCATGCAGGGTTTGACCCAATCTTCCACCATGTGCCTCGTCTTTGGTTGTCTGATTGCCCTGCCCAGACTTGGAACAGCTCAAGGGCAGAGCCTCCATTCCAGCCTCTTACTTCTGTGCCCCCAGGCGAGTGCTTCTCGAGACGGCAAGGACGGGGATGTACTTCCTGACCCTCTGTAAACAGGGACACGCGTGGGGCAGAACTGGCCTCAGCAGCCATGTGTTGGCTGAGCTTGGTAGGCAGGGCCTGGAATGTGAGGTTGCGCTCTCCTGTCTACCCTCCGGCTTTCCTTTGGTGAGGCTTCTCTGGGTTGTGTCTTCCCTTCCCTCTGATCGGCAGCCTCCTAATGGCATAGACGAGGGATGCACGGCTCTAATGCTGCAGGGCTGAGAGCGTCCTCATCAGTGAACAGGGTGTGACCTCTTGGAGGTGCACGCCCCAGTGGTTGCCCATGGCAATGCGTCCAGTGTTGCTAGACCTTTGGATTTTTCTAGAGAGGTCAGAAATCTGGATTTTCAGATGGAACTCAGCCAGTTTTTGCAAGTTGAAAATCCTTACATGATTTTCTTAAATCATCACATAAGCCAAACTGAACATATGTGTCAGTGGATTTTGGCAAGTAGGCCTCAGGGTGCGGTGTCTGGTGCTGATCAATTCTGGGGATGATTCCATAGATCCTGCTGGGAGAAGCTAGGGGGCCTGAAGGAGGTGGCCTGCTTGAAGATGGCTCCTCAGCAGCTCACCTTGCCTGGGGAAGGGGAGTTGGGTGGAAAGGGCTCTGAGGACTCAGGATCCATTCTGCAAGAGTGGGCCCTGATGTGGCTTTCAGGCCTCGGGAAAACTCATTCTTCCATATCAGCTTGTCTGCATCCACCTATAATTAGCATCTGAAATTTCTAAATGAACTGCCTAATCAAGTAAATTTAGCAAACTTATTGTGAAGTGCTACGAAATCCTCTCCCTCCAACTGTCCATACGGACACCCGCACCACCTTGCTTGCCTATGCTATTTGCAACTGAAGCTGCTTATGTGTGCTGTCTGGTAGCGCCGCAGACAGCCCATTTAGGTGACCTATAATGAGTTTATTAGTGTTTCACTGCCTTGTTGCTATTAAGTTTTATCAGTTTCAGCTTCAAGAACACAAGGTTACATTTTCAGTAGAGTTTTCTCAAAGTTTGAGAGGGATTAAGATTGTTAAAAATGTGTCCAAATGGTGGGTCCATGTATTTATTTTCAAGATATTATTTCTGCCCACTAAGAGATTTTGATCTCTTATTTATAAATTTAACACTTTTCTGATGTTCAGAATGGCAGCACAGGGCTCGAATTTTATATTGCACACTACACATGAATGCATTAAATGTAGAGGATCAAACTGAAGCTGTAGCAAATGGAGCTGGACCCGTTGGTGACTGTGCAGCCCGAGATGTTGGTACCCCTGTCCCAGGGTGCGGCTAGGACTGGCTGTTGCTTTGACCTGGTAAATAAACATCATAAAGAAAGAGGGAAAATTCTCCCACAAATTACAAAAGGATGAGTTATTATATTATTTTCTCCCGGTACCATAAGATAAGCAGGTTCTTCTATGAAAATACGTGCATGTGTAATTGAATATTATTTACCTGGATCCCTTCTGTAATTCTTGAGCAAATTTTTTAGGAGAAACCAATTCAGGAGTCTCTTCATTGGCTGCAATCAGAATAAAGTGGTTCCACTTTTAGGTTAAGAGAGAAAAAAAAACAGTAATAGGCTGAGCTGCTATTATGGAAAGTTTATTATAATTGATATATAAGCTAGCTGGGGGCTTAAGCACAGAGCAGTTGGAAAATTTAGCTAGCTCCTGGATCCAATTTAAAAAAATCTATGTCATGTCCACAGTGGGGAGATGGCCATAGCTGCAAAAGCCCTCTGTCGTACATGGAGACACACCTGTGGCATTCTCTTGGTTCTATGCTGTTTGGGATGTAGAATGCTCTAAATCCTCTCATTACTGCCTTATAGACGACAGACACTTCAAGCAGTTCTCCATTTATCTGAGATTACCAGTTAAACTCGTTAAAAAGCAACTCCGGCTTGTTCACTCAATTGGCTGTGGGGAAGATTTCGTGTTCTTGAGCGACAGTGTGGCTTTGATTAGTGGAGTACTATACTTTTTAGGGGAGACCTTTGCTAACTTAATTTATGACCCTGGTTGATGGCGTCTGTACTGGGGCATTACGTATTTCCCCAACTATTGTACCTGGTGTCAATAAAGGCGCATTTAGGGAGATCTGAAATAAAACTTCAGGGCGTTTTTGTTCTTTGGGGAAGCAATGCACCATAAACATTTTGGGCTTGAGCCAACAGCTTTCCCTGACCGCGATTGCAAATTACTGTAGTATGTATAGATTGCCAGTAGAACACTATTTGAGGAAACCTGTATTTTATAGAATGTCACTTTTATGCACAATCCAGGCAAAAGAATAAAAAAACTAATTTAGCCAGCAGACAGTATTCTTTTGAATGAGGATTATGAAAAAAATATTTACCAAAAAACAAGCTCTAAATATGGCTTTTTATTTAATCATTATTACATCAATCATCAATATCAATACTTAATAGCAACCTGATAATGTAGCCAGTAGGTGAAACAGCTATTAAAAAGTGTAAAAAAAGATTAATCAGGCGCAGGTGATATTAATGCTCTCCAATTATTTAATGATAAGTACATATTTTTGAAAGTGTTTTTAATAATCGACTGTAATATTAGTTTGCAAAAATGTAATTTCTTCTTAATTTTGCACCTTAGCTTCTTTGTGCCGGGTACAAAGGTAGTATATTTCTGTAGTTATTGTTTGCAGCACTCCGTGTAAAAAAATCACGTTCATTTCAAGAAGTTGTTATGGTATTGATTCTGGTAAAGACTTCCATTAACTGACCAATCTAAATCTCATAAGTGATGTCAGGATAGTTATGCATTTGCTTGGTTCAAGTATTCAGCCATTATGTTAGAATGCAGGCAGTGTCTGAATATGGCTGTTAAATTATTTCTAAATACCGAACCAGAACAGCTTAACAGTTCTGCAGTTTGAGACTGACACAAAAATGACAATCTGCCACCTCTTTGTTTTTTAAATATTAACGTTGTATTGGGATAGTATTTTTGGAGTAAAAACCTGTGGCACGAGAGGATAAGTGACATAAACAAAGGCAGCTGGGCTTCATGAAATAATGGAACAATAAGGCCCTTGCAGCCGTTCTCATCACTCCAGTATGTTAATTAGCATTCTGTTGTGGCCGCAACACTGAAAACATGTAATCTGTATTGGTGTACAGTACAGCTGTGAACACACATTCTTTTTTGTGAGTCCCTGGAGTTAGCCTTGCCATTGGCATATGCGTTTGGGCCAAAAGTCAAGCCATCGCCACTAAAATAGCACACTATAGCAGCAAAATGTCATTTGTCTTTTCTTATTTTTTTTTCTCCCCTCAATGCCACATGCTATCCAGTGATGTAATCCAGTATCACTGCATCTGCCTCCCTGCTCTATTTTTGCAGGAGGGTATCTGAGGGGGCTGGGATGCCAGCAAGCAGGAGGATTTAAAAGGCAAGTGGCCCCAGAAGGGTCAAATTGAAAAATCAGTTCTTTCTTTTTGCATTATTTGTCTAAAAATATTTTTTTTTAAATGCATAGAGTTTTAAGTATCAGGGACCCAGAATCCGCTGCTTGTTTCCCTGCGGGGAGGGGGAGGTAGCTAATTCATAAGGAAAAAGAATCTCAGTAAACTTTACCCTTATTTATCATCTGTATTTCGAACCTGATTCACAGTCCTTCATGCATGTAATACCCACTTGGGCTGGGGTTTGTTCTTCCCATTTCAGAGCTGAAGAAACTGAGGCTGAAGCATGGCCCAAAGATGGACTCTAATTGCAGGGGCTTTCTGACCTCTGTCTGCACGCAGGCAATGGATGGCTGCAGAGAGTGAAAATGATTGGTCGTTTTGAGGCAAAGGGGTTAGTACCAGTGAGCGGAGGCAGCCCGTGTCTGGGAGCAGTAACTGGGGCCTTCAGAGGCAGGACTCGGAAAGACCCCTCTTGCGTGATCTTCTGCTCACGTGTGGCTGTCTGGGAGCCGCCCCTGGTACTGCCGGAACATGGCCCTGGGTTCTTTCTGATACCAGTTTTGGAGGCAGGAGAAGACCGGGTTTCAGCGTTGTTGTCACAGGAGCTTGACTAAGTGGCCAAAACCTGCTTGGATTTGTATCTGATAGCATTTGGCTTGAAAAGCAAAAATGGTTCCATTTCGATTTTCCCTGGTTTCAAAGTAATTCAGCTTTCTTTGTATGAGTGTATGTGCAGCACAGGACACTTATACACACACACACACCCACACACACACGCTCATACATACTCTTGTTCATGAAGTACGTATCCCTTTGCAAAATATTTTTTGAATCAAAAATTCATTTTCTAGCCCTTTAAATGTATTATAAATTCAAATAGGGGCTACCCAGTTGTTAAAACTTTTTCTACATTTCAGATTAATTTTATCCATCCCCCATCACCATCTGATCTGACTATACCAAAGGAGATTTTTAAAAAGAAAAAAAAAAACCCAAAACACCAACACCAACACCAACACCAAACCAAACCAACCAAAAAAACCCCATCAGCTCTAAAGGAACTTTCAGACTCTGCGGGCAAAGCTTCTTGTTGTCTCTTTCTGAAAAATGAGAATGAATACTTAGCTCAAGATTTTTCTTTTAGTCTACCTCAAACCTGATTGAAAAATTACCCCCACCCCATAGAGAAAACACAGCATCTGGGTCACCATGCTGATCCAATTTGGTTCTGCTTTTGGACTGTGGAGGAATCAAATGGTCTGGCGTTTAGGTGATGCGAGTGAGTGTCCACCTGGGAGCAGATGAGGTTAAAGGTTAATAGCACTTGCTTTTTTTCTTTTTTTTAATTCCAGCAGAACAGAACTCTTTTACACTTGCCTGGCCCCTATCCTGAGTCCCACGTCCAACTCCACAGCCTTCAGAGAGGCCTCAGTTGGCGTCTTTGCTCAGACTTGCCTGGCTGAGGTAGGGCAGGACTGACACTAAGATTTTAGGTCTGTTGTTCCTCTTTTCCTGGAAACTCACCCCATCCCCCCTTGGTTAATGGCTCTTTAAATATTGAAATGCCTGGAAAAACAAAACAAAATAAAATAAAACGCAGGCTGTCAAAGAGATAAGAACAACAACAACAACAAAAATGTTGGTATCTTTTAGAATTTGTCTTCCTAGTGGTAAAAGTATATAATTAATAGGAGAATTTTCCTCCAGATGTGGCTATACTATAATAGAGCCTTATAAATGCTACAGAAAGAAAAATTGCTTGGAACGAAGGCGTCCTCAATGAGAGCACACCTGGGTCTGACAAAGATTGCATTTAGGGACTGCTGTGCTATCACAACGCAGAGAAAGACCAAGTCTCCGGGAGCAGCTGGAGAGAAAGCCCCGGCAAATCTGCATGCAAATAGCAGCACATTGTTAACTTAATCAGATGCCGAGGAAAAGATGTGCCAGAACCGCGAGGATGATCTACATACACGGAGGGAGAGCGGCCTGGGCTGCCATGGCCGCTGGGCGAGGATGGGCCTGGAGCAAGGTGCAGTCGGGCTGGCCCGGCCTACCCACTGCCTGCCCATTTGCCCCAGCCTGCAGTCGATTTATCACAGAATGCTTGGTGCGCTCTTTGAAAAGATAGAAATGATGGAGTATATTTCAATTGGGAGGAAGCTTTTTTTTTTTTTATGGTGATACAGGTATTGGTATTATTTTGCCTGACTCCATAAGTCCAATTAAAAAATATTTCTGCTTAAATATCCGGGTGCATGAAGATAAGAAATAGTGCCCTCGAGTGTATAAAGAAAGAGATCTTTTCATTAAAAAAAAAAGATGCTCTCTATAGAGTGAAGTGCTGAGTATATATTGTACCTTAAGAAGTGGAAGACACCTGTTATTTATATTTTATATTAATATTAATGGACGTATATATTTTAAATCCCCTCCATCTTTTAGTCTAGCACCGTAAAAAATAAAAAGTAATACTATTTAATCACCCACAGCTTAATAGTGCCTTAGTTGTTTACTGCCATCGCACTAATTGCTCTGTACTAATGTGTTTTTCTGTGATATCCAGTAGTGCTAAGAGAACAGAGATCCATAACCAATTAAATATAGTGTTTTTTATGTTAAAAATATATCTGATGAGGCTAGAAAGGGAACAGAAGCTGCCCTTAACGAAGGCGCATTGGCACCGTCTGGGAGCCCAGGAGAAGGTGCCCGCGTTGCCTCTTTTGCGCAAAGACAAAGGGGGTAATTTTTTTGGCAAGAAAACAAACCCGAGGAAAGCACAACAAACTGAATGTTTCCTTCCCCCGCCCCTCCCTCCTGCAACTCCTTGGGCTGCTTCTGTGCTCTGTCTTCCAGTGAGGCAGAGTTTGACTCGGGAGGGAGAAAGGGGGAGCGGCCACCCGGTGGTGCGGCGGGCAGGCGGCCGGGAGGAGCGGGGCTGGTCCCCGGTTGGGCTGGGGCCCGGCGCCCGCGAGCCGGAAGGGCGCCCGTTCCGGCGCAGGCTGCCCACGGCAGAGGGCTCATCGGGGAGCATTGTTGTTGGCTCCAGAAGGAGCGAAGCGTCCCGGAGATCGGGCCGCGCGAGCGCGGCTCTGGGCGGGAGGAAGGTGAGGGGAAATCCGACCAAACAGCGTTCTTAACAATTTCCAAAGACGGTGGGAGTGACAAAGGAACGCAGGACGCCGCCGCCGCTGCCTGGGCCCGCGCTGTTTCCTGGCGAAATCACTAGTCGGGGACGGGAGCCGGCCACAGGGCAGCCCGCCGCCCGCGTTCGCTGGCGGCGCGCCCGGTGGTGCAGCGGCCCCGGGCCGAGCGCTGCCCCCGCCGGCCCGCCGCCTGCCAGCCGGCCGGGCCCCGCCGAGCGCCACACTTCACCTTACGGAGGGGAGATAATGAGATCAATTAGAGGCGCCGTCACCGCGCCGAGACAGCTGCTGGCGCATAGTAATCACCGGCGGGGCCGGTACGCAGGGGCGCCCCGCTACTGCTACCTGCGCCGGGCACCAGCACGCGCCGGCCCACCCGGGCCCCAGCCCAACCGGGGCCTGCGCCCTGCTCGCATCCTCTGCCGGGGAACTCACCTCTAGGCTGCCCCGCGCTGCCAGCCCAGCCCGTGGGAGGGTCCTGGACCGGCGCCTGCACGTGTGCATGGGTGCATGCTTGCGGGGACATGTGTGGGTGGGTGTCCACGCGTGACTATACCCTGAAGGTGCGTGTAAGTGTGACACTGTGTGAGCTTGAATGTGCGGGTGTGCGACTGTGTGCATGAGTGTGTGGGTATGAGTAGATGAATGTGTGTGTGTGAGTGTGCATGAGTGTTTGCATCATGTGTACGTGAATGGGTGTATTTCAGTGCTTATGGCAGTGTGGGTGTGCATGTGCATGTATGTGAGAGCTCTCTGCACATGCATGAGTGTATGTGCATAAGCATGTGTGTACACGTGTGGAGCATGTGTATTTGCAGATGAGTGTGATTCTGTGCACACATGCCTGTGTGTGCGTTTGAGGATTGTGCGTGTAGACAGCCTAAGTGAGAGCTGAATGTATGTGTCTGTGTGAGTGGTGAGTGTGGGTAATGAGTGCGTGCATGTGGGTGTACGTACATGAGCATAAATGTGTGCGTGACTCCATGTGAGTGTGGGCTTGCGTGCTGGGGGGTGGGTGTTGTGGCCCCCTCCTTCAGTCCCTTGCTCTCCAGTGGTTCCTTGGATGCCTGGGTTTCCTTGTGGGCCAATGGTCCTGAGAAAGTGCCATATGCTGTGTGTCTGTGGTCCACACCTGGCATTCCCCCACCATATGTACCTATATGTTGATGGCATGGGTGGCTCCCCATCTCCTGACCTCCATCTCCGTGTCTTCCCCACTGTGAATTTGTGTCTGTAGGCTCCACCCTGGTCAGCCCCTTCAGAGGGGCCTGGTTCCAGAGGCAGTGGGGAGGTCAGGACATGTGTGCCTCGCCATCTGGATCCCCCATGACTATAGAGCAGATAATGACCTGCCCAGGCGCCACAACCCCATTTCAACTTAGCCCATATTGAGCACCTATTGGATGCTCTTCACTTTAGCCCTTGAAGGCCAGACAGATTCTCACTTTAGAAAACAGAATGGGTGAGGGCCCAGAGAAGGGCGGGAGAGAGATGTCATCCTAGTGACAGCTCACTTGGAGACTTTGCATTTGTTTTCCTGTCTGAAATGCTCTTCCTTTGGATCTTCATGTGGCTTTCGGCTCAACAGTCCCCTCCCCTCCGGACCACTCTGCGCATCCTGGGTCCCCTTCAGCCACTCTCTTGCCGTGTTTTGTGTCTTCATAGTGCTTCTTGCTGAAATTGCCACCTTCACCTGCTCCCTTGATTTTTGCCTCCTCCCTCATTAAAGTCCTCACTCCCTGGGGCCAGGCCTTGCTGGCATGTTTGCTGCTGCATCAGCACCTGGTATAGTGGCCGGTGCACAGTGGGTGCTGCGGGAACAGTCATCTGCTACCTGGCCATCCCTGGGGTCCTGGGGAAGCCCAAGGTAGCCAGTGTCTGCCCTGTGGGCTGGAGTCCACAGCCACCCTGCGATGGAGGCTCTGGAAGGTTCTCTGAGAGACCATCACCGAGAGACCTGATGTGGCCCAACACTGGGGCAGAGATGTGAGGGACATATGGTGGTGCCCACAGGGGACAGTCTCAGTCCCTGATGGAGCTGCAGCCCCTGCAGCCTTGGGAAGTGGCCAGAGTCCTGGCAGGTCCTTGTTTGGGCCTCACTTATAGAACTGGTTGTGCGGGTTCTTAGGTGCCCAGCAGGCTTCCTTGGCCACCCGCCTTCAACTGCATCCTCAGAGGGCCAGAAGACCCCTGGAGTCTAACTTCAGCTCTGTCTCTGACCTTGATATGCCCTTGAACAAGGGATTTGACCTTGCTGTAACTCGATCTCGTCTTTGAGATGGTCTGAGTGCCTGTCCTGCCTTCCTGCTATGGGTGGTGTCTTCTAAAAAAGAACAGAGCAGTGTTTCCCGACCCTGTTGCTGTCCCCACCTTGACACCACTTCTGACTTTTTTTGTCCTCTGACTCTCCTGAAGTAATGTTGTGGGCACTGAATTGGGGCGGTTTGGCTCCTTCTGAGATGGTGGGAAACTCCTGGCCACTCTTGGAGGCTCCCCTTTAGATTCAATACTGTTGCCCCCAGGTCCCTGCCCTGTTCCCCGAGGTCCATGCCCTGTTCCTTCCTCTTTCTGTCTTCTACATTGCCCAGCCTTGGTCCCTTCTGCTCTCAGTGAGCAGCAAATAAAATGGGGCATGGGGGGGACAGCTGAGAGGAGCCCCCACTGACAAGTTTCTGATGGAAAGAAAAGAAGGGCATCTTCAGTGCCTGTTAAAAGGGTTGGAATAGCCTGTCTCCACTCTGGACCTCCCAGGGGGCAGAGTTGCTCTGAAGTGGTTCTCTCCAACTGCCCTGACTCCTAAGGGCCTGCTGTGTGTGAAATGCTGTGCCAGGTGCTTTGGGCCCTTGCCTCATTGACCCCAAATGACCTTGGTGTGTCTCTGAACTTCTGAGTCCTGGGGGTGAGGAGTGTGGGGAGGGGGTAATGACTCCAGCCCCATCAAATGCCTGGCATGTAGGGAGGACCAGTTGGAAATAATGTATGTGCAGTACTTTGAAAACTTCCTATAAATATGATTTGAGACATTAAGAATGTTGCTTTTATTTTTCTTTCCCAAACATGAGCTATTTTGAAGTTTATGTATTCTCTTGGCTGGAGCTTACACAAAAATTTTGGGGAAAGGTATGAATAAAACGTCCCCACTCCTCCTTGGTCTAGCTGGTCATGGGTCTACCTATTAAATGTCCCCGGGGTGGGGAGCCCCAGTCCAGTACTAGGGGGATGGCTAGCCCGAGCTGTGCCCTGTGTGTCATTATTACAGCGAGGTAGGTCTTGATTCTCCTTAAGACAGTGATGGCCCCCTGTCTGGCAAAATGGATTTCTGGCCGCTGTCTTCTCCACGGAGCCCTTTGCAGCCTGAGTAGGTCATGGGGATACTTGAATGTAATTAAATAAATTTGTTAAGCACTTTCTATTGAGTTGATTCTTGTTCGAATGAAATGGAAGGAGGGTGACAGGGACATGTGGTCATTGCCAGGAGGTCTAAGATCTGGAGAGGGTGAAGGGTGGAGAGGTTTTGGGGTGAGGACCTGAAAAGGAGGGTTTGGGAGGAGAGAGGGGAAGGGCTGGGCACAGCAGGTCAGGGGGAGCCAGGCTGGCTGTCCAGGGACTGAACAGGGCGAGTGCAGAGCAGAGAGGCCCTGGGCTGGGGGGCTGTCATTGCAGTGGCCACAGCAGACACTGCAAGGGACAGGGGTAAGTCAGATGATACTGACTTCCACTTCGCCAAGCTGTGCAGCTTTCCTGGACTAATAGTGACAGTTGGTGACCGAACACTGTGCTAAGTGCCTTCTTGCCCTGCCTGATATCTGCTCCACGGCAGCCCTGAGGAAGGACTTGAGGATGGCGTTCTGTGGATGAGGGAGCGCAGACTAGAGGGTCACTGAACTGGTGAGTTGGGGGGGAACTTCAGAGCACGGCCCAGTGCCAGGGAGGACATACTACTCTCTACATCCCCCCATGCTGGGCAGCTCCAGCAGGGGACTATGCTGAAGACCCCCAAAATGGAAGTAAACACAAAATGATGGAAAGCCCCAGCCCCAGGTAGGGGGGCATTCTTTGGGGAGGGCCTTTTTCCAAAAACAGAATGTTTTTGCCAGCAGTCAGCCTTTTGTCCTGTCTTTACGTGGCCCAATTAGGCAATCGCGCCCCTAATTAGCCAGCCTAAGGCCCTCTTTGTTGCCTGCTTAGAAATTCGCGGGCTTGAACACGGGCTTGAACGTTGGCAGGAAACTTTGTCCATGACACTGGAGGTGCATGTAAGCGTTGGAGATGGGCCCACGCTGTGAAGTCTGGCCTGGACTCTGTTACCCGGCCCAGCCAGGCCCGTCCATCCCCCCAAGAGCGTGGTGACTCGGCCCTAAGAAGCTTCGAGGCCAAGTGAGTCTGAGTTATGAGTGGCCAAAAAGAGGTGAGATATTGAAGAATCATAAATATTAATTTTTTTAGCACTCTATAATTCAAAAGTGACTCAACTGATTTGTCTCAAACTCTGCAGGAAAACTTAGCTGTGGCCTCAGATGTGAGTGCTCTTAGACCAGAAGGAATCTCGCGGCCTCAGATGTTTCGCCTTAAGGCACTAGGGGTGAGCGTCACAGCCCTGTGCCTCCCTTGGAAGTGCAGCTTCTTGAGGGCTGGGGTGGGCCATTTTCCAGAAGGCTCACATCTGACTGCTTCTCAGCAGGAACCTGCCCTATGGTCATCTAGGTGCCCAACACGTGTTTCTACATCACTGACACCAGTCATACCCCCATAGTGAGACCATTTCTTGTGATTAGATCAATGCTTTTTTGCACTTGCTATGTGCCTGGCACTGTGCTAGGGACTGAATGCCAGACGAGGTCATTGTTTAAATTCTGGGCAGGGAGAGGGGTGGGGGGACAAGGAGTGGGGGGATGACAGAGGATACATAGCCAACAAATACACGAGCAGAGGAAAAGCGGGTGGTGTGACAGGGAGGGGTGCCTGAGGCAATGGTGGTAGTCTTGGGAGGCCTCCCTGAGGAAGTGACCTTTGATGGCAGACTTGCAGCAGAGTAAGATGAAGCTAGACATCCAGACAGAGGGGAGCCCTTGGGGACCCAGGTCTTGAGGTGGCAACAGGACTGCGTGCCGGAGGAGCTGGGCCAGAGCGTGAGGGCCAGGGAGGAGAGATGCAGTGAGATGAGGCCACGGTGGTACCCAGCTCACATGGGACTTGCGGGCCGGGGCAAGGGGCTAATTCCCAGGGTGATGGGCAGCCTTGAAGGGTTTGGGCAGGGGAGCCTCGTGATGTGACTTAGGTTGTAAACAGTCTGCTGTGGGGATGACAGGGGACTGGGTGAGAGAGGACGATGGTAGGGACAGGAGAGGGATGGAAACAGTCAAGGTCTGTAGGGAGACAGAGCTGACCTGATGATACCCAGGGCCTTTTATTCCATCTCTGGGCCCCTTAGCCTCCATCCAAATAGCTTTAATGTATCAAAGCATTGCTAAATGAATTTCCATGAAGTTTACTACAGGGAAAACCAGCATATATTTCTTATTTAAATTCTTTTGTTGGAAGGGAGCAAGCAGGGAGGAGAGAATGCTTTTTTCCCCCTGGTCTAGATCTCCTCAGAATGGCCATGTGAGACGTTTTGAGTAAAGCAGACTTTCTTCTGTTCACACTGACTGATGTGTTACTCACTGCCCGCTGGTCTCTGCCCACCCCTGCCACCGGCCGGCGCAGGGACAGTCATGCTCCTATCCCGCTTCCCATGTGAGGGCTACCGACGCAGTTATTACAAGAAAGTTGTCCGATTTAGATTGAGTCTGAACACATCTGCTTTGTTGACTGGACACTACGTAATTCCTTCAGCATCGTGTGTGCAAAGCTCTTCTTTTATGGTTTGGCCAAGTTGCTGCAACTGCAGTGGTCCAGCGTTAGCCATTCATTTCCTCTAAGACGTCTGGGTGGAAAAATCTACAAAACAATAATAGATCAATACATTTAAATTAGAACTTTCAAAAATTCAATAATGGTATTTACAAATTAATAAAGCACTGTAAAGAAAATATCTGCACTTCTTTATTTAGGGATACAGTTAATTTTTTCATTGATTAAGCATTCTTTTGGTGGATGGGATGTGGGCAGGGAAATTTTTTTTCTAAGAAGGAAGTCCTGTGTGGAAGCTAGAAGCATCCATGTTTCTAGACCCCCACATAAGTTACTAATGCATTGCACAGACAGGGATCCCTGGTGAGGGGAGGGTAGGAACTGTGGCAGAGGTGGGAATGCACTGGGTCACGTGCGACCCGAGTGGTGCTGGTGGGGATGGACGTAATGACAGGCGTGCAAGTCCCTCTGACTTCAGAACATATGGGGGCTCACCGTGTTAAGGAAATTTGGTATAGGAAATCATCATTTATCAGACATAAATCAGGGAGCCATTCTTCTTTGTTCAAAACAATTCCCCATAGAAATCCTCAAAATTAGCCAACTTACTCTTGTGCATCTGGAATAAAATGCAGGTTTTTTCCCCCTAAAAACAATGAATGTGACTCAAGTTTTCAGGACTGTACTTACTTCATCAAGCAAGGTAGACCCCTCCTGGCTCGAGCCTGGGGTGTGCCCCGTGTGGGGCGTGAGCAACCTGAGGGGACACGGTGGAGGCCACTCCAGCCCTGCTGGCCGCTCTGGCAGCTGGACATGGGTGTGGCCTCAGCCATGGGCTCTCCTGCAGCCCCAGTGCCCACGGCCACTCACGCGCGCTTCTTCATTTTATTCTCTTCCCCCACCCTTCTGTCTTTCCCAAAATGTTGACTGAGTATCCATGGGGGGCCACCTACTGTGCATGTGATGGGGGCCTGGCGGGGAACAGGGGACAGGCTAAGGACTTCTCATAGACACCCCGTGCTAGTGGACGGCATGAAGTGGATGTCCAGTGCTTTTTCTATCAAATGATCTCATGGGCGAGGCTCTGCCTTGGGCGTCATGGGGGTCTTCCATCGTGGATGGAGGTCCTGATTCTGGGGAGCCTTGCCCATGGGATGTGCGTGGAACCCACGATATCCAAGTGGAGTGTGAAGGTCAAAGGGTTGTCCACATACAGTGCCTTAGGATGGAGGGGCAGAGATGGTGTTTAGAAAAAGGGCGCTCTCCAGCTGGAGTTGGGAGAAGGGGGGAAGGGCCTTGCAGGGGCAGGAAGAGCCGGGAGGGAAGGGGACTGGAGGAGGGAAGAGAGGGTTGTTGAGTTTGCAGACCATCCAGAGACTGAGGGAGGCAGTGGTCTGGTGGGTGGGGGATCATGGTGGTTGAGATGACTGGAGGAGCTAGGGGCAACCTGTCTCCGGTATCATGTGTCCTAAGAAGCAGTGCCAGTTCTGGGGAGGGGACAGGCTCCTGTTGGGTGCCCTGATGGATACCCTGTGAGCTGGGTAACTTGGCCGTTACCCTGGTTACGATGCTGAATTCCTCCGCTGGTCATTCTTGGCTGTAGCTGTTGTGTTGTCATCATTAGTCTCCCAACTCCACCACCAGCTGTTTGCAGTTCCTAATGTGGTGGAACTGAACTTGGCATTCGAGGCCATCTCTGCCCCAGTCCTCACTTGGCATCCTTAGGCTTCTTACAGACCCTTCATGGCCAGCTGCCTTCTCCCTGGGAATGAGCACACCACACACTGTCCGCCCTCACACCTGGCCTTATACTGTTCCTTCTGCCCGTATACCACTCACTTCTCTGCAAATTTTCAGACCCATTGTTCAGGCCCAGATGCAATTCCACCTCCATCATGAACCTCCCCTGTCGTCTGACTCACTGCCTTGGCACACCCTTTGTGTTATTGCTTTGTACTCCAGCTGGGTGGAACCTGGGCCCTAGAGAGCACTGTGTGCTTAGTGGGACCCCAGTGGATGCTCTACTGAATGGCAGTCCCCAGTCACTGCACTGGCAGATGGTGTCCAGAGATCATGTGGAATTGTCCCTCTGTCCCATTCCTAACTTAGACTTTGATAAAAATATGACCCAGAGTGTTTTGTTGTCAGCTGGCGTTGCATCCAAGGCCCCTTGCTACCTGATCCCATCCTGCCTTCCCAGCTTCATCTCATATGGCATTCTCCCACCCCTTGCCTTTCCCCTCCTCACTGTCACCTCTTTTCTTTGTCACTGAGTACCTCTCCATTCCTCAGATACACCAGGCTCTTGAATTCTCTATGCCTCTGCATATGCTATTTCCTTGTCTTAGAAAGCCAGCTGCTTATCTTCCCCCCACCCCCCAGAAAACTCCTATTCATCCTCCAAAACCCAGCTGAAAAGTCACCTCACTACGAAAGCAGTGGGTGGAGTTAGCCCCTCCCTCAGCTGAGCTTTCAGGTCTCTGTTATCTGTGACCAGACTAGAGTCTGTATATAAACGTCTGCCCCTCCTGTTCTTGTCTCTGCCGGGCATATTGTAGGTCCTTAGTCAACGTTTGCCAACATTAATATTTGTAGACACTCAGAGCAGTGCCTGGCGCACAGCCAGGGCAATAGGTATTTATTTTTAGGCTCTCAGGAAGAGTTTTTGATGGAAGAAACTAGGAAATTCATCTTGCATCTCACTGAACACTTCTATCACAGTGGAACAGAGACAGAGCTTGTCTGAGGGTTGGTGGCATGTACAGCAGGGGACTGCTTCCAAGGGCTCATCCAAAGTCACATTCTATCAACAATTTTTAAGGTAGCATGTCGACGTGTGTGTGTTAAGATTCTGATAAAAAGATGCTAGAGGAAGCAGTGTGCCGGCAGGAGCTGGTCTGTTTGACATGTGATTGAAGCGTCAGGGGAGACACAGACCCCCCACCCACTCATGGCACAAGCCCTGCCCTCACTCGTAGGCCCCTAGGCCCTGTGGTCAGAACCTGCCTAAGTCTTGGGATGGTAGCCAAGGGAAGCCTGAGAGGAACCCGGGAAGTGGGAGAAAGCAGGTGCTCAGCTGTGCACTGCGGAAGGGAACAGCCTGGCACCCGGGAGGGGACTGCCGCTGGCCGCAGCCGGGCTTGATTTGTGCTGTGCACGGTAGAGCCTGAGGCCCCCCAGCCTCTGATCGATGCAGGTGAGCCCAGAAGACCCCTTTATCGAGGCTGGTGTAGGGAGGTTCTTGAGAGAGCCTGTTTTCTGCCCTCCCGTGGCTGATGGAAGTGAGGGACCCACTACTTTTTTCCAAACCATTTATTGCCGCTTACCACAGGCTTGGTTTACATCTGCTGCTGAGAGCAGAGTGATCCCAGTTTGGAAGCCGTGGAGGTCGTTTTTCACCCACACTGACATAAGCCATGACTCTCAAAGCTGATGACACACTCCAGATAAGGTCAAATGCTCACAGAAAGGGACATTTGGTGCCTCTGTTGCTTAATCCCTGATTGCAAAGAAGCTGCAGACACTAATGGCTGCTGGGATGTGCCATCCATGTCCCCGAGGGCCGGGGTCCAGGGCCCGGGCCTCCCCGCCTTACGCTCACACGGACACTATTCATCGCCTGCCAGGCACAGCGGGCCGGAGGCCCCGCAGACCCTGCCTTGAGAAGGTTTTGGGCCTGGAGGGGACTGTGGCGGGGTGGGGCAGGTACCGGATGGGCGTGGGCAGGTGGTCAGTAGGCTGCACCCTTGAGGGGTCCCCTTCCCTCTCCCCATTTCTCCCCCGACCCGTGGCTGTCGGGTCTCAAGGCCCGTGAGCCTGCAACGGCGCTGATCGGGCCAGATAGTAGGTGCTGTGGGAAAGAGAAGGTGGGGAAGTGAGGACAGGGAAGCAGCTATAAGGTTCTGGAGGAGTGAGTGAGAGCGCACGGCGGCCGCTTTTGTTCAACCCGAAGGAAGACACACTAGCCAACAGATCACCCACCCAGGGGCCTCAGGGAAAGCGCATGTGTGGATTTCCTCTGCAAGGCTTGGGTGTGAGAAACGTCAAGTTAAAGCTCTCTACGATTGTGGATGCTCAGTGGGGTCAGAGAGGCGTCCTAGGGGCACCCAGCAGAGTCTTGCTGGGGGTCCCCAGTCCTCCAGTCACCCCCGTGGTGCTTACTGCCCAGGCCCACAGGGTCCATTGGATGGAGAGGTCCCACTCTGCGGCGTGCAGCATCCAGTCGGGGCCTCTGGCTGTGGCCTCTTGCAGTCCTGCCATCGGGTGCCGTATGCGGTGGGTGCAGTCCCTGACACCCTGGGCTCCTCCCTCCATCCGTGGTGGGGCTGCTCCAGCTTCTTCACTCCTGGGAACCAGCCAGCTAAGGCGTCTGGGCTCTCAAGGTGTGCGCTTGCGTGCGAGGGCGCTGTGGGGAGCTGAGGGAGCTGCTTTCCAGAGACCAGTTCTTTCGAGGCAGAGTGCTGTGCTTTCAGGGTTGTTCAGGCTCGGGGTGGAGCGGAGGTGTTTTTTCCTCCTGGTTAGTCCATAGTCACGGATGGGAAGACAGAGATTCCATTATGGGTTTCCCCACATTCCATGATTAAAATCCTGTGCTGGGCCCTTCCGGGCCTCCTTAGGACAGCTGGCGGTCGGACATTATGTAGTGAGTGATGGATTGCGGGGCTCCGCTCCCTGGAAGTCTCCCCTTGAAGCAGACGTGGCCCCTGGAGGAGGTCTGAGGGCTTGGTGGGGTGCTGCTGTGGAGAAGGAGGGAGTCGGGTTCCCCCACTGTGAGCCGAGAACACAGGGCTGCACGGGGGCTCCTGTTTCCCTTCCTCTGATGTGGGACCACCCGGTGTGCTCCCACTCTGCCTGTGCTCTGTGTGCCCGGCTTTACGACTCCCAGGCGGAGGGTTGGTTTGTGCAGGAGTTCCACTCAAAAGGACTTTTCGGAAGGTCACCCATGCAGTTGTTGATGGTCTGGTGTGTGGAACCTTTTGGGAAGGGCTGCCTTGGAGGGTGAACGCTTGCTCGGAGGGTGAACGCAGGGCCCCTGCTGGATCCGGGTATCTTGGATGGGGGTCCTGCCCCTCCTCTACTCTGGGCACAAGATCATTGTAAAGAAAATTACTTTTGTCCCAAGATGCATGTTTCCCACGGGTGGTTTTTTATTTCGTCCACCCTCCCCAGCTCAGAAATCTCTTACCTGTCCAGTACAAATCAGATGAGTAATGACTTGCCCCCAAGGACTGTATTACGGTGAAATTCATCACAGATGGGCTCTCTGCCTTTTTCACTGATGTGGGCGTTCCAGACTGGGCTAAGCCGGGCACAGGACTGGATCACTGAAGGTGCCGGCTCGTAAACGTCCTGTACAGTGGATGAGTGACGGTGCCCTTGGCTCCTGAGTCCCCATGGATTCTCTCCCCGCCGCCCCCCCGTGCCCTGCCCAAGGGGGTGCTGCTGGCCCATGCAGACGGCCCATAGTTCCGTGGGCTCCTCCGACTCTGTTTTCCAGGAGGACCACTTGGCTGCTGAGAGCATTGTTGTGATGTTTTCCAAGTTGAGCTGTAAAGGTGTCTAGAAAAAGATGTTTCCGGCAGAATCAGAGAGGAAACAAGGTTGGCCAGGGCACGTGGCACACAGTTCTGCTGTTCTCCCTGAGATTTCTCAAACGGCTGCTGTGGTCCCAGCTCCCCTGGGTACCCACACTCCTTCCCTGAGCTGTCTTCCCAGACACCCAGCTCAGGGCCTCAGGGATGCTCAGTGAGGGACCTTCCTCACAGCGGCGCCTGCCCTGTGGGAGTTGACTCATCACTCAGCATTTACTGTCCACTGACTCCATTTCCTATGCGTGGCCGAGCAGGGGCTGAGATTGTGTTGAGCAGAAATGAGAGGAGGGAATCTGGCTAATTTGCTTTTTTCTCTACTTTACTCCTCAGTTCAGCTGTCTTTAGTGTACCCTGGAACTTATAAAGTGAAAACTGCTAGGAGACTTCTCTTCTCTCCCTTTTAATAAGCTCTCAAGCTGAAAAAGGCTTGTATGAGAAGAAAGGCAGCCTGAGTCAGTAGGAGCAAGGGCATTAAATAAAATACTCTTTAAGGGTCACGGAGCGTGCGGTGGCTTCGGAGGATTTTTAAACGCGAGCAAGTGGAACATTGGAGTTTGACTTTACAAAGGGAAAGGCCTGAGGGGACGAGGTTCAGGACCTGGGTGCGTCCCAAGGCTGCACACTCCCCGGCCCCTGGCCCGGTCTCCCCTTCGCTGTTCCGAACTCACCAGCTGGGCCCGTGGAGAGAGAATCCCACAGTCTGCGGCTGAGCCGGAGACTAGCCTCCCTGTCTTTCGAGGGGGCTGTCATGCTTCCAATCCCATTGGGCCTGGTGTCTTTCCCGGCTTTAAAAACACCCAGGGAGAGCCGGAGATCCCCACAGACAGGGCAGGAGGAACAGGCAGATCTGGGCTTTTCCTGGAAGAATCTAATTGTGGTACAGGGAAACCGAAGCTCTTTTTCCTCCCCACACCCAGTACTTACACCAGGTCCCCCTTTGCACCAGTGGGGCTCTGGACCCCTGGGAGTACCCATCCCCCTGTCAGAATAAACAGAAGTCCCTACTTTGTGAGCTTTGTAAGTCTTCTCAACAGAGTGCTTTGTAAACCTCAGGCACTGTACTCCCTTGGGCACTGGCAGCGTTAATGTTTATTCACTAGGTACCACGTTTGTGCCTTCAGAAGCACATGCTGGGGACCCAGGAATCCCTGTCAACCTCTACCAGAAGCAGGGTTCCAGCCATGGCCCCTGCATGTACCCGGACGGGTCGTTCTGAGCGGTCTTGGAATCCCTTCCCCACAGTCGTGTCTCTGCCCTTTCGTCCCCAGGGAACTCCTACACGGGCGGCCATGCAATGTCTCCCCCATCTCTGATCCCAGGTGCAGAGGGGCCCCTGGCCCCAACATCAGGGCTTAATTGTAGAGAATGATAAAGCACAGAACAGACCAAGGTCTGAGAAAGATCAAGAGGAAGAGAGAAAAAGGTTAAGGAACTCAGAGGAAAAAGAAACACGTCTTCTAATTCACTTAGAAACGAAATCTTCCACCAAACTTTCCCTTGTTCTGATTTCAACTCTGCCAGCCCTTCTCGAGCTGTCTTAGAACGTAATTGTCTCATTGTAACCTTAAACCTTGTAATTGTGCCCCAGGACAAATCAGTATTAATTTAGCTGATGTGGCATATCTTATAAATCCTATGTTCTCCCTCTAGCCTCTGTTTGGTTAAGGATTTCCCAAAAAAGTGTATATACCAGGAGAGATGAGCAAGTGTGTGCCGTTTTCAGGCTGCAGTTCTCAGCTGTCTGGAGGCTGGGGAGGAAGGAGGTTCAGCCTTCCTGATCTGGGGCAGGGGCTGGGGGATGTCTCCACTCCCACAGCCCGGGTATGTCTTAGCCATGCCCATGCTCAGGGAATTCGAGTCTTCCCTCGAGGAGCCCCAGGGACCCGATGGGTGTCATCCAGAATTTGCAGGGAAACCAGAAGGAAACCACAAATCCACAGGGGGCAGGAGAGGAGGGGGCAGAAAGATTTTGCGGTTGAATCTAAAATACAAAGGGAGGGCAGAAGCAGCGACCACAGGGATTTCATTAAGGAGACCACAAAATTTAGCCTTAAGAAGTTCACGCCCATGTGGAGACAGTGCAAGGCCCCATTTCAGGGGTAGTACAGAAGGGTTGGGAGGGCTGAGATGTAAAATTCATGCCCTGAGCTACTGCAGGCAGTAATTACCTGTGGTTATCCGGTTGCTTCGTGAAGAGCCCTGCTCATGGCTGTTTCCCAGCCTACCCTCTGCCTCTGTGTGATTTCCCATTTTTCCAGGGTATCTCTGTTCTTACAAGTACATCAGATAAATGCTCTTAAGTGAGCTAAAATTAAACTCCCAAACAAAGAGTTACAAGTGCTGTTTTATTTCTAGAGATGAAAATTGCACTAGAGTAACTTCTTTATTTGACTACATTACATTACAGTAGAAGGAAGGAGAGGGCTGTGGTACCAAATAGTAATTAACTATTTTTCCTCTGTCCTGAAAACTAGTGCGTAGTTAGATCAAAATATGACAGGGTGCATGCTCATTTAATTTTTAAATTGCTTGGTAACTTCAAATAAAACTACTACAGTGGATATGTCAGTTATTGTGTAAGTGCTAAACATTCAGTGACATATTGGAAACCGCTTTTGTATTATCTGTGTGGCACAGCATGATAGCATTAATTCCTTTACCTAGTCAACAAATATATGGGACACCTACCATGTGAAGATGTCTCTGGGGAGAAGTACTGTACATGAGAGCATCACGTCAGTCATAGGTACTGAGCAACAGGACCAATTCTGAGGCTCACAACAGTTCACCATTCTCTCATTCATTCATTCACTCAACAAGCATAGATGGAACTTCATCCCTTGGCCCAGGTTCCTGCTCACACCACGTTCACAGTTTATCAGAGAGGAAGCAATGAGAACAATTATCATGGCAAATACGCAGGTGGTACATTAGAAGCACAAGCAAAAGCATCAAGGAAGAGGGTCCCATTCATTCATTCATTCATTCATTCATTCATATGCTCACTCAGTAGTTCATTCATCCTCAAACACTGGGGATGTGCCTCAGTCCCTGTCTTCATGGAGCTTACAGGGTGGAGGAAGGGACAGGTATTCATCTGATAATCTCATGAAGAAATGCAAAATCACAACTCTGGCAGGTGCCTCAGGGAGCGGTATCTCTTGGGTAGGGGCTAAATAGGCACAGCACAGGGAAGAGAATTTCAGGCAGATGGATTGGCCAGTGCAAAGGCCCTGTGGCAGAGGGAACTGGGTGAATCTGAGGACTGAAAGGTGGGCAGTGGGGCTGGGGGGCAGAGAGGAAGGAGGAATTGTGCGCTGAGCTGGAGAGAGGTGGAGGCGGCCCATAGGCCTTGCAGACATGTTCAGGATTTTGGTCTCTATCTGCAGAACAGTGGGTGGCTGTTTTGCCATGTGAAGGATTGTTTAAGGGCTCACGTAGGCAGGATGTAGGCAGGGAAACCAGTGGAAGCCTGGGTGTGTGGTGGCCGTTTGTATGGGGCAGTGGTGGAGGAGACAAAGCCTGCAGTTTGGAGGTGAAAGCTGAGTAGGGGTCCGCAGGGGAGCTGGCTGGGGCCAGGAGGTGCAGGCCAGGAAAGGTTGGCACAGATGAGAGTGCAGTGGTCCAGCCATCAGATGGGCAAACACCTCTTAGGCTCAGTGACTCTTACTGGAGGTCACCGCACATAACAAGGGCCTTCAACACACCAGACACCCTTGGATATCTATCTAACTGGTGGTCCAAGACCTTTCCCTAAAGAACTTTAATCTCCTCCTTTGTATGAGAGGATTACTTTCATTTTCTGAAGCCAGTCCCACAGGTGTGCCCACCTATCGCCTACTTATCTGTTATAAACCTGTGCAAATTGGGTAATTGTGTGTGCAAATGGGTGGTTAGGTGTGTGTAGGTATGTCATTACTAGATTTGCATTTGTAAATGCTCATTTCCTTAAATAATCCCTCTCCCACCCCTACTTCTCTGCTACCTCCCTGCCCCATATCACACGTATCCCCAGGTGTGTGACGGGCCCAGGTGTATCTCTTAGGTCTGCTCCACTGCACCAGCAGAAATGCCTTCTTCAGCATCCTGCCCCCAGGCCCCTATGTACCACGACACCCCATCCCACCCCTCCGTCAAGAGAAAGGAAGACACAACATTTCCCCTTCTGCCATGTTGGGTGGAAATTGTTAGCTCTGCCTATAAATAGTATGGCCTGGAAAGTACACGTGAGAAGTCACTTCTCTCCACATCAGCCCTACCTTCCCACAAGAGAATCACGGTTCGTTAATGCACAGGACACGCACACGCCAGTGCTGGGGAGACACTGCGACTTGGAGGAAAGGGCACTGGCTGTGGGGTCACACACATCTGGTCCTCATCTCAGCTCAGCCGCTCATGAGCTCTGCTGCCCCTAAAAATAAAGATAAAGCACATAAAGGGTTAGGACCTGGCGCAAAGTTGGCCGACGGTGAGACTCTGTTACTTGTGTTAATGTTATTGACCTGAATGAAGGTTCTAGTCCTAGGCCTTTTCTTGTGTGTGGAAGGGACAAACCTTAGGTGAACCTTAATTGCTGCCAATTTTCATGTCATCTGTGGTACGATGTTAACAAAAATGATTTTTTAAAAAAGGAGCAAAAAAAAAAAAAAAAAAGGAGCTAACATGGGACAGGTACTTTATGACCCTACAATCATATGGTCTAAAAAAACCAACAAATTGTCACTTTGGGAAACCGTAAAGGGAATATCAAGTAACTAAAACATAAAAGTGGCCGTTGTTTTTTTTTTCATTTTGAAGCCTCTATAGTAAAACACCCAAGTCTCACATTTGGTTTGGGATGGGCAGGCTGAGCTTTAGTGTTGAAACCCAGTCCTGCTGGTGGAGGTAGGGTGCTGACCCTGTATGTGCCACGGTGACTGATCAAGATTCGTCCCGCAGGAAGATGGCCCAGCGTCACCCAGACCTCTGGTTCATCTGTCTGAGGAGGGTTGCTCCTGCCCAGTACCCTTTGCTGGGAGAGCCCACAAGGGCCCCTCAGTGATACTGGTGATGACGTTTTCGTACTGTGTTCTTTCTGACATCAAGCCTTGCCTCTGCCGTGATGAGATGCTTCCTGAACAGCTGTGTCTCTGCGTTTTGCTGAGTCTCAGATGCGCTAAAGGATCTACCTCTCTTCATGGTAGTTTATTGGGAACTTTTTATTATTTTAATGCAAGTTCAGGTGTATTTGGAATGTAAGATTTAAGATCACTTAACATTTTTGTTTTCATTATGTTTTTTTTTTGTTAACCGATTTTACTTTTTAGAGCGGTTTTGGCTTCACAGAAAAAAAACTGAGCGGCAAGTACAGAGCTCCCGTATGCCCCCTGTCCCCCCAACAGCCGCAGCCTCCCCCTCTTGGGACATCCCACACCCGAGTGGTACATTTGTTACAATTGATGCACCTACGCTGACACATCCTGATCGCCCAAAGTCCATCGTTTACATTAGGGTTCACTCTTGGTGTTGTACATTCTATGGGTTTAGACGAATGTATAATGACATGTATCTACCATTGTAGTACGGTACACTACAAACTGTCATACAGCAGTTTCACTGCCCTAAATATCTTCTCTGCTCTGCCTATTTCATTGTGTTTTTAAAAGCGACTTCTCATCAAGCAAAAAATGGCAGTCACAAAAAATGCCAGCCTGTTATTCAGAAAGATGCTGGGTAACTGCCCTCACCCTCACCCAGGAGAGTGATTTTATCTGTAGGAGGCAATTTGGACTGTCAGATTTCTTCCAAGTGAGAGATCACATGATCTGTGTTCTAGGGTTCATAAAATAACCAGTTTGAAAGAAAATATCCAATTTGACTTACATTTTTTGGATCAATTTGAAGTTCTAGAAATTTGTGGTTTACTTTATTTTGGCAGTGTCTTCAGATTCTTCTCTTCCATCCATCTTTCATTTCGGAGCTCGATGTAGACTGCCAATTGTCACAGAGCAGCAGTTTCCGAGAAGAGAATCTAGAAGTGGTTCCAGGGAAAAGGGGAAGTTTTCACAGGATGTGTCCTGCCTCCCTTCTGCTCTGTGGGGGGCAATCTTTAAAGGGCTTCAGGACCCTCAGCGAGATGGGAGCCTTGGCCTTCCTGCAAGCCTGCTTCTTACTCCTCAGCTTGTTGTCAGAAGCCAGAGGTCCCGGGTGGCCATCCCACCTCCCAGGACCCTAAGGTTGAAAACTTGAGCATTTAATAGTTGTTAGAACTTGTTACTTCAGCACTTGGCTAACAGACTGGACTGACAATGGTGGTTTGAGACTTAGGTGATTAGAGGGACTGCTCCTGTCTCAGAGTTTCTCCTAAACCTCATGATTCATGAGCACATCATGCTCACAATATCTAAACTCATCTTTTGCACCATAAATGGGAGGGTTTTGCTGGAAAGAACTCTCATTGGCCTGGGGCTCTCCAGCTAGCTTCATCTCTTGTCTGTTTTGTCGAGCAAAACTGCACGTGATAAAATTGCATAGAACTAAATATACATGCATACACACACCCCCAAATGGGTGTATGAAAAACTGGTGAAATCTGAATAAAGTTGGGGGGTTGTATCAATGTCAGTTTCCTGGCTGTGATGCTGTATTACCGTTTTGCCAGATGTCACCAGGGGGAGGAACTAGGGGAAGGGTATGCAGGACCCCTCTGTATTATATCTTATAACTGCCTATGATCTACCATTATCCCCAAACAAAAAGTTAAGAAAAACCAGCTTTCAGTTCTTTGGTTTATACTGTCATCTCCATCTGACTTCTTCGATTTTGGTGTTCTGTGTATTCTTTACTAATCTGCTTCATTTATTTAAGTGTTAATTGACCTTTGTTTATTTGGTTTCTGTACTAGAAGCCACTCAACAGTAAGACCAAGGTATTAGGGCTTGGAGAAAGGGGTCTGAGAAGACCCTCATCCTCGCAAGAGGGTAATCTATGTTCAGAAATAAGTGGACATGAGAGAGAAGAATCCCCCGGTGGAGAGAGTAGATGACTGACTCTCAACATGGATTTAAGAGTTTACAAATAGACCAGGTCTACGGTGTTAGAAAGTATAAACAGAAAATAGCACATGATTTAAAAAAATCATTCTTTAGTTTTCTTTTGAACTTTTGAAATAATTATAGATTTACAAGAAGTTGCAAAGATAGTACAGAGAAGTCCTATGTACCCTTACTCAGTTTTCCCCATTGCTTATTTCCTATGTAACTGTAGTATAATAGCAAAACCAGGAAATTGACATTGCTACAATGTGCACATAGTTCTATGTCATTTGATCACATCTGTAGACTCTGTAACCACCACCTCAATCAAGATACAGAACTGGTCCGTCATCACAAAGATCTCCCTCATGCTACCCCTTTATACTTATACCCACTCCAGCACCCACCATTCTAGCCTCCAGCAGCTACTAATCTGTACTACATTTCTGTGATTTTGTCAGTTTGAGGATGTCATGGAAATGGAATCATTCAGTATATTACCCTTGGCCTTGGCTTGTTTTACTCAGCACACTGCCTGTGAGATCCATCCCCATTGCTGCTTGGTCTGTTCATTTTTATTGCTGAGTCGTGCTCCTTGCTATGGATGGCCCACAGTTTGTTTAACATTCACCTCTGGTGGGACATTTTGGTTGTTTCCAGCTTTTAGCTCTTACAAATAAAGCTGCTATGAACAACAGAGTATAGGATTTTGTGTCGAAATAGATTTTCACTTCTGTAAGACAGACACTCAGAAGTACAGTTGCTGGGTCATATGGTAAGTGTATGTTTCATTTCATAAGAAACTACCAAACTATTTTCCAGAGTGGCTGTACCATTTTACATGTGGGCCAGCAGTGTGTGAGAGATCCAGTTTCTTTGCACCCTGGCCAGTATTTGGTATTGTCACTGTTTTTAATTTTAACTGTTCTAGTAGGTGTGTTGTGGTATATTATTGTGATTTTAGTTTGTATTTTCCTAATGGCTAGTGATTTTGAACATCTTTTCTTGGTTTATTTGCCATCTTTATATCCTTTTTCATGAAACGCCTGGTCATGTCTTTTGCCCATTTTCTCATTCTATTATTTGTTTTTTACTGTTGAGTTTTGAGAGTTCTTTATATATATTAGATGTGAGTCCTTTGTCAGATACATGGTTTGCAAATATTTTCTTCCAGTCTGTAGCTTGTCTTTTCATCTTCTTAGCGGGGTCTGCTACAGAACAAAATTTTTAATTTTGATGAGATCCAATTTATCAATTTTACTTTTTATGAATCCTCCCTTTGGTGACATATCTGAGAGCTATTGCCCAAGGCCTAGGTCCTGATGATTTCTTTCTTATGTTATCTTCTAAAAGTTTTACAGTTTCATGTTTTACATTGAAATCTGTGATGTGCTTCAAGTGAATTTTTGTATTAGATGTGAGATTTAGGTCAAAGTATTTTTGTTTTTTTGTTTCTTTTTGCTTATAGATATCCAATTGTTCCAGCACCATTTGTTGAAAACACTATCTATCCTTCACTGAATTGCTTTTGCATCTTTGTAAAAAATGGAAAATGTTGGGGCAACTTCTGGGTTTTCTATTCCGTTCCATTGAACGGAATAGAACTCTGTAGCTTGGTCTTTGAGAGTAAGAAAGAAGGACTCCAGGGTCCGGGTTAGGCTCCCAGGGCCTCTGGCCTCCCCTAGGAATGGATGTGGGACCCAGAGCTGGGTGCAGCACCCCATGGGGGATTGCCCGGCACGTGAGCATGTGTGAGGGACTCCCCAGACCACCTTCTCTGCTGCACTCCCCAGACATTGCTGTTTTTGGTCTCCTTTTCCTTCCTTTCCTCGCTTACACATGTTCTCAGATTAAAGTGGGATTTTCTAAAGCAGATTTTTCTATCATGGGGTAAAAACTGTAAGTAAACAGAATTATCATAACAATTTAAATAGGAATAAAATATGTTTTTCTGTTTCTATTCAGAGAAGGGGAAAGGCAGCTAGAGAAGATGAAAGGAAGATCTAGATTTGTGGGTGGTAGGTGTGTGTGTTTTTTCCCCTTTTCTTCTTCAATAATAGGTACAGAGATTTTGTAAAGGACTTCAAGGCAAAAGGAAAAAAATAGCATATACTGTTATGGGGTTATTTTTATCTTTCATTTTTATGACAACTTATTTGTACTTAAGAGAAGCTTTCCAAGGAGTTAGAAGCATCATTAAATAAAGACTGTGAAATGTGCAATATGGCTTATTTATTTAAATGTTAATTGGTCCAACGAACACTTCTAATTAGCTCTATATTTGCTTAGCAAAAAGTTTTACAAATTCCAATTGTGAAAAGCAGCTATTTTGAGCTGGTAAGCATGTTGCAGCCTCAGCCATGATTTTTCTATAGTTCTCAGCCCTTGAAGGCACAATTTAATTTTTCATGTATGCATACTAGCAACGGTAAACACTTGCGAGTGTAAAGAACCTTCTTTAATTAGCTGCACAACAATTAAAGGATTCACAAACTAAATTGAACCCTGTCTCGGTGCTTACTAGCTGAATTCTACCACCTGTCACAACAGCGCTTTGTTCAATCTGTTATGCAAAATCATTATAGCAATATAGCGGAGGGGAAAAAAAAGAGAAAACAGCAATTATTTCTTACTTTTCTCTTGAATGGGTTATTTTGGGTTATACTGATGTCAGGTTCATTGAAGCTAACCTTTTGAAATCTGTAACAGCATAATACTTCTAAGGCAGCCTCAACGTGGCTAGAAGAATATTTCGTTTTCCTCTTTTAGGAGGAAGTAGTGCTCATCCTTGAAGTGTGTGGAGACTATGATCGTTTGAAACAACCTGTTCTAACTCTCAGCTGCCTTCTCTTTTCCCCTTCTCACGAGGAACCCTCAACAGTCTCCTGTGTTACAAACACATGCACACCACTGTAGATGTGAGTTTGAAAATGACGTTCTCATGCTGCCTTTTCCAAAAACCTACCAACTCACATCACTCCACCAGTTTGATCACTTACTGCAAAAATGTGTGTGCGTGTGACTGTTAATTTTTGAAAATTAAAAAATAATTTAAAAAAAAGTTTAAACATCTGATCTACGCTGACCTACCCTCCTGCAGACAGGGTTGGAGGGAACCCTCACCCCTTTGCCGATAGCAGACACAAAGGCTTTATTGTGAGGCCCCAACCCGAAGCCTGACGCGGCGGACTCCGTGCAGTCGAGGGATAAATGTTTACATTCGGTGTTGCCTCCTCTGGCCTCTGGTCGGACTGCTGGCAGCTCTGTGGGTGCTCAATACAGAGAGGGTGGGAGGGAGGAGGGAAGGCGGGCGTGCACCTCCGCTGACGAGCGGCGCTGGGAGATGCTCTCTGGCAGTTGCTTAAAATGGCATCAAGAACATATTGTTAGTTCCAGCCTCTGAAGCATATGTGGTCTGGGCATCTCAGACGTTGAAGTGATTATAGACAAACAGCCGGGCTCATTCAGAGGGCCTGCGTTTTCCGGTATTACAATATTTTTTAGAAGTTGCCTCTTTACGTCATTTCATGAAAATGTGCAAAGAAGACAAGGCATTTCTTTGAAAATACAAACTCTCTCCCAAAAAAATGCTGAAAGAAGGAAAGTGAGAGCCAAAGGTCAAAGGCTGAGCAAGAATGTGTTTCTCTATTTTTTCTGTTTCTTAAGCAGAGAGGAAACTCTCCCGATTACGACATTTCAGGAATCAGGACCATCTTTGGTCAGGTCCAGGAGGGAGACCTTGCAGAGTATGGGGACTTCCTTCTTCTTGCTGCTGAAAACCAAACTCGTAGGCTGGTCCAGGGTTGGCACATGTACATTCAAGTGAGTTACTGTTCACTTCACTGAAGTTCATGAAAGGACTGCGTGATGCAAAGTTGCAGCCCCAGGAAGAAGGCTACGTACCGCTTCCTGCAGCCTTGTCTGGCTCTAAATTTGGCTGCACTTCTCATGGCCGGAGTCTCCTGGCTCTGGGTCCATCTCTGATTGTCCCTGGCTCGCAGTGCTTTCCTGACGGCAAGGGTCTGCGCTAGGCCTTTGATGGGAGCCTGCTGGTGCCTCCGGGATGGTCCATAGTAGGCTCTCAATGAACATCTGCTGTTTAACGTAAATGGAATCTTCACTTGGCTGAGGAACTCATGGGAATTTAAGGGTGAATTCAGGCAACTTAATCCTTTCAGCCTTTCCCTCCAGTGGCCCAAGCTTCCCTTTTTTTGGCTGTTCATCTAAAATCTCCTTACCATGGTGTACTATTTATTCTCTCCTACATTCCTTGCTGCTAGTGTTGCAGAAAAAAGGTCCATGGAATGACTTCCAGGCCAGCATTGCCTTGTGGAGGGCCAGCTTACCATGTGCACAGACCTGGGTCTGGGCGCCTGGGAGGCTGCCTTGCCCTCCAGGGGCTCCCAGTCTGGTTGGGGAGCCCCAACTCCCTGAGGAAAGGTGGAGACAAGCGCAGGTGTGGATTCCTTACTGGTGGCAGGCTGGAGGAATCCACTGGTTTCCTTCACTTCCAGCTGCCTCAACTGCAGGGCCACTTGAGTAGTGGCAGCTTAGAGGGTAGATTCGTGGAGCACGGAGATGGGTCCAGTGATACCATTATCAGATCCATGGCTTTAGGCAAGTTTTTTAACCATGCCTCAGTTTCCTCATTTATAAAATGGGTATGGTGATAGTAAAATTATCTCATTGAGTCATGAGAATTAATTGAAGGCACTTAGAACAGCACTAAGTGCCATAAAAGAAGTGTTGTTAGTTACCTTTATGGCCGTCCCTGTTACTGTCATCCTCGTTGCTGCTCCCTGATCATGGGTGTGGTGTTCTAGTCTAGAAGGCAGATCTTCAGAACCAGCATCATCAGAGTTCTCCCAAAGTGGGTTCCACCTGTGCCCACTGGAAATGGGCACTACTTATGGGAGGATGTGCGGATGCCCACCAAGAGGCACGCTTCAGTCAGCTCCCTGGAGAATCCCTGTCGGAGAGAGTCAGGAGTTATTGAGCACTTGCTACATGAGAAACATGTGTGATGCGCAGGGCTCATGGGAAGAGAACAAACATTTCTAACGTGTGAATTTATAATCTCATGGAGGCTTGGAGGAAAGTGGACAACTGATCGACCACAATGGGTGCGGTTGATTGGGGCTGGGAGAAAAACAGCCCAAACAGAAGGGAGTGGGAGGCAGGAGAGCCTTAAGTGGTTAGAGGATCAGGGAAGGATCAGGGAGCAGATGCCAGGGGCACAAGTTACAACTGGCGTTGGGCTGCTGGGGCTGGGATGGCCTCTCAAATGCATTTTCTGTGAAATCCACACCCCTTTGCTCCAGGCCAGGAGACAGCAGACTGAGGTAGGAGAGCTCTGCTCTTGGAGAAGGATAATTTGTAAGGCTATAAACACCTGAGATAGGAAGTACGTATTTGTAGCCCTGATCATTGAGGAAACTTGGATTATCTAGTGGTAACAGAGGTCATTTCCTAGATCTGTCTTACACAAAGGAACTGTGCTGCCAGTTTTCCTTTTCAGGACTGGGCCATGTGCCAGGGCCAGCACAGGTTTCAGGGTTCGGCACCTGATGCAGTGACCCTTGGTAAATGACTGTTGAATGATTGCATGACTGTCTCCAACAAACAAGGTTTTGTACTGAATGTGCTCACTTAAATCAGGGACCACCACAATTTGTTGGTGTTTCCCCATAAACTGCTACTAGGTTCCTCATGGTGAGAACCTTTGAAAAAACACGTGTCTCCTAAATGATCTAGAAAGAGGTGGAGGCCAACAGGAGCCTGATGGAGAAGACAGAGGGCTTTACCACCCCCGGGGTCTCTGCTGGGGAACCATCATGTCAGACCTGCCAGTATCCTAGGTGAGAAAGGACTTGGCTTTCGCAGCAGTTGTTGCCTCTCTTGTGCCTGTCACTTGACTCACTTATAACCTAGAACACAGCAGGTGACTGGATAAAGAACCACTGGAACACACCCCCACTCTATTTCTTCCTGGCCTAACATGCCCTGTGTGACCAACAGATGAACTATATGGAGCCTTGGATGCTGAAAAATCTACAGAGGGGGTTCTTTCTTTTCATTTCTATGTACATTTTGCTAATTTTTCTTATCCTTACATGCAAGCTTATTTTGAAAAATCAGAAGATAGAGATGAGCAGTAAGAAGAGGATGGAAATCCCTTGGTGATCACTCATGTTGACTCTTTGCTGTGTGTCCTCCTAGACTATTTTATGCATACCTGTTTTCTTTTGCTTTTGGTATTGGTATAATAATATAAGTATTGGTAGACTATAAGGAAAGAGGCACTGTTATAATTTGTGTATGTTGGAGGGGGGAGGTACTAATTTGATATAACATGACTGAAAGCAGGGCAATTTGGCAACAGGTATTTAAATCTTTAAATGTGTATTCTCTTTAACCAACAATTCCACATCTAGCAATTAAACCTAAGGAAATAATTAAGAATGTGTACAAAGATTTAGCTAAAATAATGTTCATCAAAGTGTGACTTGTACACAAGGTGGGATTGTACTCCCTATGCCATTTTATAATCAGCTGTTTTAATTTAATACATTCTTCTATACCCTTTTTGATGAGTACAGAAACAATTGCATAACTTTACCATGATTTATTTATTTAATTGAATCCTGTGGGTGGACATTTAGATGGTTTTCATTTTTTCTTCTCATTTGAAGTGAAGACTGGGCTCCTTGTCTTTGGCTCATAGAAGGATGACCAGAGTTTTCTTTGGGGGAAGGAAAGTGACAGTCATGGAATCAGTGGCATTGTTTTGCCTGACCTGGTGTGCACGGTGAATGCTTGCCTTAGCAGACTCATCACCAGCCCTGGCAGGGTCTCAGGTGCGTGCCTTTGGGTTAGAGGTGGGGATACAAGAGAGGTGGACTGCGTCCTTTTTCTTGTGAGTGGGTGTGTGTACATGTGCACATACACATGCATGCACAGAGGTTTAGAGGAAGTTAACTGTGTTCTTCACTCTAGGTTTCCAGTGATTGAATCCAAACCACCCAGACCATGAGGGAGAGGGTGAAAATCCACACCCTAGTATAACTGGCCCCTCAAGGTCTTCACTGCCCCAACTCTATCTGGATGTTAAACACTCTTCTGTACCATTTTTGATGAATGCATGGTATCCAGTTTAGAGTGTGCCCATGTGGGCCAATCCTCCACCTTTTCTTCTCCCTTCCATCCCCATCCCATCACACCTTCATCATTTTACCTCCTTCTCTCCAATACCCCATCTCTATTCCTTTTCCAGGCTGTGGCCTTTTCTCCAGGAATTAAAACATCACCACCCTCTTCTTATGCCATCAAAATCTTCTTGACCTCTGATGAGAGCTGGGAGCTGCTCTCTCTTCTACCAATTTCAGCAGCAGAGAGGGATACTGGTAGGGTGGAGGAAGGAAGCGAAGGAAGGACATCAGTGTGGCCTCACATCTGAATTGCAATCTGTTTTTGTTTTCTTTGTTATTTGTTAACTATCCATCTGTCCATACATACATCCATACATCCATATCTTTCTATCTATCCTTCCATCTGTGATAGCTAGAATGGTATCTGGCATAGAGTAGTTGCTCAATTAACATTTGTTGAATGGATGAGTGAATGAATGAATAATATAAAAGTCAGAAGTTTTGAACTTGTAGAGTTTATTTCCTATGAACAGCCTGCAACAGGTCCACCTATCAGGTTCAAATTACCCTGCAAACATAACTTTTATACCTTGTTCTGCTGAAAGGGCATATTGAGATCTCCTAATCTTGCAGAGCTCTCTTTTCTAATGTAGTCATACTTGGGAGGCATCCTGCCTAATTTTCTCCTTCCTAATCCCTGGTCTCCCCACCCTTTCCTCTCCTTCCCTTGGCAGCAGGCCAGGAAGAAGGGCAATCGAGTTGCACTTTTATAAATCACACTTTGATGAACATTATTTTAGCTAAATCTTTGTACACATTCTTAATTATTTCCTTAGGTTTAATTGCTAGATGTGGAATTGTTGGTTAAAGGGAATACACATTTAAAGATTTAAATACCTGTTGCCAAATTGCCCTGCTTTCAGTCATGTTATATCAAATTAGTACCTCCCCCCTCCAACATACACAAATTATAACAGTGCCTCTTTCCTTATATTCTACCAATACTTATATTATTATACCAATACCAATACTGAGTATTATTTAGCAAAGTAATATCAATTTGATATGGAAAATGTCTCATTTTACTTTTCATTTCTTGAGCTTAATATATATGTATATCTATATTTTATGTAGTTATTAATCTATATACCTTTATATCTGTATCTGTATATATCTAAAGATAGATAGATGTTTAATGAAATGTCTATGTTTGGCGATTTACCTGTTCACGCCCTCTGTGTGGTTTCCTTCTGGGTAGATGAATTTTCTTTTGAACTGTAGGATCTCTTCATACATCAAAGATATTAACCCTTTGTCTTTTACATATCTTGTAATTGTTTCTTCCAAGTTTTTCACGTGCCTTTTAATTTTGTACATGGTGCTTTTTAATGAGATAAAGGGATTTAAGTAATCAAATCTTTTAATCTATTCCTTTGCTGTCTTTGGTGTCATGCTTTGAAAATAATTTCCTACCCCATTATTATATTAGTATACTAATATACTCCTAAGTTTACCTTCTTATGTATTTATGGTTTTAATTTTTAATATAAATCTTTAATCTATCAAGTATTTATATTATTAGGGCAAAATTTTATATCTGTACCCTACACACATATATACATATTCATGATTTGCTATTACAAATGAGATTTTAAAATTATATTTTCCAAATAATATATAAGACTATATAGGAAAACAATTTTTATTTTATTTTGTTTTTACATAAATAAAACAAGTTTTAAGAATTACATTAGAGAAATATAGAATGAAAAGTGAAAGTCTTATTTAAATCTCTCATCTCCACTCCAGTTCCTCGCCATTCCCCAGATAATGATTATGAGTGGCTTCATGTATCTCTGTCTGTATATACATAAATACACACCAAATATAAAGGAGTTCTTGTTCTCATTCTTTCTCCAGTTAGAGAAATGCTACAATAAACATTCTGGAACATACATGTGTGTTTCTATATTAGACATAACTATAGGTGGTATTAAGTTAAATTTTCATAGATATTGCTGAATTGCTTTCTAAAAACGGAGCACCAATTTACTTTTCTGCAGATAGTGAGTGAGAGTGGTCTTGCTGACAGTGGGGAAATAAAGCTCTAGTTTTGGGCAATATGATACACCAAAACTATTTTAATTTTATATGAATTTTCCTTATCTTTTTCATAAAGATATACTTCCCACTTATATGACTTCCTTTATAAATGTCCTCTTTATATTTTTATATATTTTATTGTATATTTGTTCTTTGCCTTCATGATATAAAGGAGCGCTTTATATATCAATATCCATATTTTGTGCGTATGTGTGTGGCAGAAGAAAGTTTTAAAATTTTTGCTATCTTTTGAATAATGGCGTTTGAGTCCTCTTTACTAAAGATTATGAAAAAAAATTTTACATTTTTGTCAATGACTTCGTAGTTTTTTTTTTTAATTTTATTGAAGTATAGTTGATTTACAATGTTGTGTTTAATGTCTGCTGTACAGCAAAGTGACTCAGTTATACATATATATATTCTTTTCCATTATGGTTTATCACAGGATATTGAATATAGGTCCCTGTGCTACACAGTAGGACCTTGTTGTTTATCCATCCTATATATAATAGTTTGCATCTGTTAATCCCAAACTCCCAGTCCTTCTCTCCCCCACCCCCTTCACCCTTGGAAACCACAGTCTGTTCTCTATATCTGTAGATGACTTCTTAGTTTTAAAAATATTTTTGTGTGAAGTATTTCATGAGAGGTATTTGTCTAAATGGTAGCCCATTGTCCCAGTACATTTACTCATCATTCTGTTCTTTCACTGCATATGAGTCATTAACTTTATCTAAACCACGTGTCTCTTTGGGAGTTCTCTATCTGGTCTCTTGACTTATTTATCTACTCCTGTATATGACCCTATTATTTCAATTACTATAGTTTTATTATATTTTGATTTGATAGTTTGCATGCCCTCTCCTTATTCTCCTTTCTTACAGTTTACTTGGCAGTTATCATCTTTTTTTGAGATGAATTTTAGATTTCACTTGCTAAGTTTGATAGATGATCCTTTCAGCAATTTGGCTTGATTTATAGATTAATTTCATAAAAATTTACATATTTACAATATCATCTTTCCATCCATGAACATGGTATATCTCTTTATTTATTCAGGTCTTATTTTATGCACGTCCATAAAGTTTTATGTCTTACTTCATATAGGTCTTACCCATTTCTTATTATATTTATTTCTGTATGTTTAAAATTTTCCTCTGATAATTTATAATTGGTTTTTAACATATAAGAAAACAATAATTTTCAGTGTATTGATCTTATCTTTGATCTCTAATTGCACATTTATTAGTACCAACAGTTTTGTACTTCATTCTTTGGGTTTTTTGCGTATAGTCATTTTCAGCTGTTAACAGTGACTGTTTTGTCTGTTCCTTGTCAATAATTATATCTCATAGTTTCTTTTTCCTCTATAAAAATCACATTGTTTGCATTGGCTAAGACTTCCAGGACACAGTGTCTTGTTGCTAGCTTTAACAGAAATGCTTCCAATATTTTGCCATCAAACATAATGTGTGATGTAGGCCATTTATCGCTTTATAAATTAGGAAGGAATGTTAAGTTTTATCAAGTGTTTGGGACATTGTTGATATAATATGGTTATTCTCCTGTAAGATGTTAATATGGTGAATTGATAGGTTTCCTGTTGTTGAATGATTCTTGAATTATTGGAGTAAACTGTGGTTGTTCTTTGATGAATTATTATGTTATCTTTATATACTACCAGGTTCATTTCACTGATATTGTATTTAGGGTATTTACATTGATGTTTATAAATGAGATTGTCCTATAGCTTCTATAGGTAGTAACTGTGTTAGTAGTAGTTCTTATTCCTCCTCCCCCTCCTCTTTCCTCTCCTCTCCCCTCCTCTCCCTCCTCTCCCTTCTCTCTCTCCTGTTCCTCCCCGTCCCCCCTCCTCCCTTTCCTTCTCCTTCTCATCCTCCTACTGCTCAATGAGTGCCCAGTGAGTCTGGGGGCTTATTCCTCCTCCTTTTCTTTTTTCTCCTTCCTCCTCTTTCTCCTCTTCTTCCTCATCCTTCTACTTCTCTTTCTCTTTTTCCTCTATGCTATACCTAGTAGCACTATCCTAGTCTCAGAGAATGAAATGGGGAGTTTTCTGTTTTTCTGTGCTCTGGGACAGTTTATAAACATAGAGATAACCTTCCTTTGAAGGTCTAGTAAACTATGAGCATAAAACTGGGCCTTTTCTTTTCTTTTGATGTAGCTATTCATTATCTTAAATTTCTGCTATGGTTATTATTTTATTCAGGTATTTAACTTCTCATTGAGTTATATCTGATCATTTTTATAGATAAATCATTCATTTTAATGGAGATTTTCAAATTAAAGATATAAAGTTCTGTATTCTTTTATAATTTTTAAGTCTACTTTGTATCTGAATTTATTTCCCCTTTCTCAGTCCTAATGTTTATTTGTATATTCTCTCTTTATTCCTATCCACTTTGTCAAGTTTGTTTTCTTGGTCTTTTCAAAGAACCAGCTTTTAGTGAGTCTTCCCCCAACCCCCCCAGAGGGCAGGGGGAAGAGGATGTTCTATTTAATTAGTTTTTACTGTTATTTTTATTAATCCCTTCCTTCTATTTTCTTTGGGTTTATTTTTACTTTTTTCCCTCAGCTTCTTGAATTGAAGGCTTAGTTCATTTGTTTTCAGTTCTTTTCATTTTCTATTCATTACATTTAAGGTTACAAAATTTTTTTTGAGAACTGCTTTAGCCACCTCCTAGAAAAAATTATTTTGCTATCACTTTGTTTTTACTTTTAATTAATGTGGTTAATATGATTTCTATGTTATGGAACCTTATTGAAGTATGTGTGGTCTAATACATGTAACATCTTTGAAATGTTTCATGGGTATTTGTAAAGACTTCATATTTTCTTTTGGGTATGGAATTCTTTCACTATACTCTTATTTTTAAGTTTATTGAAAAAAATCTACTTTTCATATGAATATTTGAGGAAGATATTGGAAAATTTCCCTTGATGGATTTGTTAGAGTTGCATTAAATTATTCCAGTTTTTGCATCATGTATTTTAAAGCTTTGTTGTTAAGTGCACAGAAGTTTTAATGATGATGATTTCTTGCAGTTTTCTAGTAGATTGTACCCCTTTTTTGACATAAAAATCCTCTGTTACCTGTTTAGTATTTTTGCTTTAAATTATATATTTTTGATATATTGCAATACCTATTTGATAATATTGCAATACCTATTTTTATTTGGTTAACATTGTTTCATATGTGTTTTTTCCATTCCTATATTTTCAACCTTCATGTGTAAGCTGGTTCTCACATAAAGAGTATAAAATTGGGGAATTGTGGACATATATTTAACCTAATCCAATATATGATATTCCCTCTCTTTTATGATTTTAACCCATTAACATTTATTAAGTTTACTGACATGTGGTTTTATTCCTGCTACCTTATTTTATGTTGTCTGTTACCATGTCACATCAAATTTTTTATTTTAATTCTTTTCTCCCTCTTATTGTATGGATCAAATTCTTTTTGTTATATTTTCTTTTATTTTCTGATTTAGAAATTGTATACCTGGGATCTAGTCATGTAGTGGTAACACTTGATTTCTAATATGTACATTTAAATGTGTGTGTGTGTGTGTGTGTGTGTGCATGTATGTGTACATTCAGCATCCATAGCCTCCCTTCAACAAAACAAGAAGTTTTGCATGCTCTCACTTTTTATCTGATCTGTCATCTGGTCCCAGTCCCACCTCTTTCCCCCTTCCTTTTATGTTAAAATGATCTATGATTTTAATTCCAGACTTTTTCTTAAACATTATGCACTATGCATTATTTAGACTTAAATATAAAAGTTGACTGACATTTGGTTCACTCCTCTTTTAAAATTTTGCTTCTTCTGTTGTATTAATTCCTTCAGAGATGTCTGAGTCCTTTCATGTCTGAAAATGTGTTAATTTTATCTTTCCCTCGATGCTATGTATTGAAGTCTAGGTTCATAAGAACTTCCTCAGCCCCTTGATAATATTCCTTGATTGTTTTGAGACATCTAATGTTGATGACAAGTCTGATGACAAAGCAATTCTTACTCCTTTCTGGATAAGCTATTTCTTTTTCCTTTTCTTTTCTCTTCTCTTCCTTCCTTCCTTCCTTCCTTCCTTTCTTTCTTTCTTTCCTTCGTTCTTTCTCTTTATTTTTCCAATTTTTGTCTTCTTCTCTGAGTCTGGAAGTTTCTTTGGATGTGACAGTATGTAAACATTTTTTTTTTTTTCTTCAGAAAATTTCCCAGTGCCTGAGGGATTCTTTCAAAGTTAATTGTTTTTTTTTTTTTATTTTTTCAGTCTACAGACATTTTCTTTTTCTACTATCATCATCATCATCAACATCATCATTATTTCTTTTTTTTTTTTTTTTTAATTTATTTATTTATTTATTTATGGCTGTGTTGGGTCTTCGTTTCTGTGCGAGGGCTTTCTCCAGTTGCGGCAAGTGGGGGCCACTCTTCATCGCGGTGCGCAGGCCTCTCACTATCGCGGCCTCTCTTGTCGCGGAGCACAGGCTCCAGACGCGCAGGCTCAGCAATTGTGGCTCACGGGCCTAGTCGCTCCGCGGCATGTGGGATCCTCCCAGACCAGGGCTTGAACCCGTGTCCCCTGCATTGGCAGGCAAATTCCCAATCACTGCGCCACCAGGGAAGCCCCATCATTATTTCTTAACTCTTTATTGGCTTATTTTCTTTCCAGTATTTCTATTAGATGGATATTAGACCTTCTGGATTGTACCTCCATGTCTCTTAATTTTTCTCCTTCACTTTCCATTTCTTTCTTTCTGTTTTGTGTGTGTGTGTGTGTGTGTGTGTGTGTGCTACTTTCAATATTATCTTCCATGTTAGAAATATGGCCTGGACCAAGTATATTTGTTTTTTCAGATCTTCAATTGACTTTTAAAAAAATATATACAATTAAAATTTGTATTTCCAGCACCTTTATTTTTTTCTTCACTGATTGCTCCATTTCCAGGCAGTCATTTCTCTCTTAGAGGGTGAAATATTCTCTTTATTCTTTCTAAACATATTAATGAGAATTTTTAATTAAATTCTTCCTGTTCTCTAAATTATTTTTGTTTCTTTTGGGTTCATCTTGATTTTTCTTTTTGTGTGTTTTGAGCTTCTCTCATGTGTCTAGTAAGCTTTTTGTCACTTGTGTTTATGAGAAGAGGACTAGTGACTTAGTGTGGGCAGCTGGCAGGTGGTTCTGTAGGCTCTGTAGGTCTGGTATTCCACAGGCCTCACCGTGGAATGGGAGGGATGCTTTCTGGCTTCTTAGTGAGGAGGACTCCAGGACAGTGGAACCCCCGATAAGGATGTGCACTGTGGGGTAGGCAGGCAGGAAAGTGGGCAGCCTGGGACTTGCCTGCCTTCCTCCACACCCTGTCCCCACCCACTGGCAAGGAAGTGGGTGTTCACTCTGGCAGTGCGAGACTTGGGGTCCTTGCCTTTCTAGCAGGGCTGCCCTGCTATTTTCTTCTTTATTCTATCAGAAATTAAGCTCTTCTCTGCTTCTTTTCAAGCCCCTGTCCTCACTCTAGGACAATTTTAAGGCCAGGAGCTTCATGCCTTTATAGAGTAGTATTTGGTTCTTGGCTTTGGGGATGAGGCTCTCTTCTGCCACTGTATTTTCACTCAGAGTCCTGAGTTTCTCTGGATCAATTCATTTCTTTCAAGTTGTTTCCCTGTAGTGTGTTTGGTGTCCTCCTATCAATATGATCCCATCTATTTTCCATCTTCCAGGAATACGTCAAAATTTCCGGCATGCTGATGACCCCTTTTCTTATTTTCTAACGCCCTGAGGGAATTGTTCTGCATGAAAAAAATGTATGCCGTTTCCAGGGCTTTGAAGTGGCAGAGAAGGAGAGTAGATGTGACTGTTTGCCACCTTGGTACAATCCACTGCTGATATTTTTTTAAAAATATTGACTCTCTGGGTTTTAATATTCAGTGGCGTTTTCTAGAGGGTCAAACATATTATTGGAAAGTATGATAATTTTTTCCTATTTCCAATATTTATAGTTCTTACTTGATTTTCTTTGCTAGTTGCATTGGCTAGAACTTCCATAAGAATATTTAAGAACTGTGGTGACAGGGCATCTTTACATCTTTAGTTTGTTTTAAATTTTGATGAAAATGCTGCTAGTGTTTTACCATAAGGCATGTTTTGGGGTTGTTTTGAGATAGGTATTTTGATGAACTTATTTTTGTATTACCAAGCATTTTTTAAAAAAATCAGAAATGAATACCCAACTTTGTTAGAGGCCTTTTTGCCATCTGCCAAAATGTTTTTGTTCTCTGGCCTATTACAATAGATTTCTGAATATTGTGTCATCCTTTCTGATGCCTATGAAGTGTTCCTGGGAGATAATCCTTCCTAAAATGAAGGCACCATCCTCGACCTACTCACCGTATAATCTCTTCCCTTCTCTGGAGAAGGCAGCCTTTCCTGGTGATATGCCTTCATATATTCACATTGTGTTGTGGGTGTATCATGGATGAGAGGAAATCAACTTAATGCCCTTTACTCCATTGAATCTAAATGGTGGACACTTAGTAAACGATTGTTGAACTTAAGGGAGCTATTTATTTAGTCTTCTGGGGTTTGTTGTAAAAATCCAAATATCCCAGGAGAGAAGATATTTCGAAAGTATTTATAACCTATGACTCAGTTTTCCAGTCCTAGAGCAAGACTTACAACAAGGTGTACTAGACTTACAGAACCACCAAATATCCCAGGAGGGAAAGTGTGTGTCCACTGCTTCAGGAGAACGCATCTTTGTTTGTTCACTTCTGTTATATTTTGGAACATCACTTTGTGTTAGGCACTGTGGCTGGGGACTGGCAGAGATGGGAGACAGAGGGGGTGCTCCTCTGAGGGGGTGGCGTGGGTAAGAAAGGCTTTCTGTGACAGCAGACCAACTCGGAAACTACCTGTTTCCTTCATACTACCATCACTATGGCACCACTTCTGGGAATCACATTTTAATCAAAAGTATGCAATTAAAACACTTCCATCTCATTTATTTCATTCCAATCCAACTAAGTATCTATGGCCAGTTACCCCCAAAATTCTAAGAAGGTGTTGAAGATTGATATCTGCTGAATGGAGGTGGGCTTTCTTTCATTTCAGCTTTCTCTTCAAAAATAACTTTTATATTTTTCTGATTAGAGAAACAATGCATGCCCATGAAATAATTTGGAAAATACACAATAGTCATCAGAAGATAAATAATCCCACCCCCCTCAGAGGTAATAATTTGTTAATAATTTTTTACATTTCCTTTCGCTGTTTAATATACATATATATTTTTAATTTTCAGAATTGGAATCAAGCTGTAATCATAGTTTGCTGTTTCACTTAAAATTATGGCCTGAGCATTTTCCCATCCTCTGAAATATTTTTTGAAAGCATGATTTCAATGCACAGTATTTGTAGCAGTGTTAATTTAACCATCCTCCCACTCTTGGACATTTGGGTCAACTCTGTCTTTTGTTGCGATAAGTAGCACTTCAGCACAGTTTTGTCTTCGTCACTGATAGCATTGTAGGTTTGTTCTAGGAGTGGAAAACTGAGTCATAGGTTATAAATATTTTTGAGACTTTTGATATATAATGCCAAACTGCTTTCCAAAAAATACTACCAACTTACACCCTTTCCAGTACTATATATAAGAATGTTCCTTATCTGTTACCAGTAGCAGATATTGTCATGAAAGATGCACACATATGTACACATACACACGTGTGTGCGTGTGTATGTGCACGTGTGTGTGTGGCCTATTTTTTAAGCGATAAATGTTGTTTCTGCTGTTCTAAGTCACATTGCACCCAAGACAGACAACATAAAGGAAACTTGGGTGAACAAGATAAGATGAGAGCTGGCTGTGTAAATGAGTCAACAGTGTGAGGTCTGGGTAGGAGGAGGGCAGGGGCGTCCTGGGGAAGGCGCCGTTGGCCTGGGTCCGAGAAGAGGCGATGTGTTCCCTCTCCTGATGTGCTCACATCTGGGGAGGCTTTGGCGTGAGGCATGCTCAGCGCAGCTCGCCCCATCCAAGCAGGACTCCCAAGGTGTCCTCTGCTCCTCCGTGGCCTTGCCAGGCACGGAGAAGCCATCAGTGGCCCGGGGAGCTCAGTGAAGAGGAAAGAAAGCAGAGCAGAGAGGGGACAGAGTTCTCCCCAGATACTTCTTATTGGGGCTGGAGCAGAGGCCAGACTGTGATGCCGGCCCCAAGATGAGTCATGGCCTGGTGCTCGAAGGAGCTGGGCACCAAGTGTGCTGGGCACCCAGCCTGCATGTGACACTCCCCGAGATGTCACGGGGAACTGCTTGTGAGTGGCTGAGAACAGAATCTGGCTTTAATGCTTTTAACAAGTTAATGTTTGTGCTCATGGGCTCTGTGCACATTTAAGAATTAATTAAATCCTTTAAGGAAGTCATTTATGTTTGAGACCGAAGAAGACACTCAGGGGCCAAAACTCCCCCAAAGAAGAAGACCCAATCACACAGCTCTACGCCTTGGCAGGACCCGCAAGGCCAACTTTCCTACAGCCTGATCCACAGTGCACTCAGATATCTTTAACCCGTTCTTTCCACAAGGCTCCTGGGGCAGCATATTAAACTCGAGTTATTTTCAGTTTCATCTAAGGTGTCTCTATCCAATGCATTTTCTTCAAAGTCTGCAATGTGGGATTCAAAATCTCTCAGCATCATCAGAGTCTTAGGAAAATATATTACTAGGAAGTGGAGCTGCTACTTGTGTGTTAATTACAACAAGCCCGGCTGCTGCACAGATAATCTCCAGCGTCAGAAGCATCAGCTCGGGCAATATCAGGAAAAACAAAATCTTTTAAAAAAAACATCCTGAATTCTCTCTTTCACCCTTTGAGGAAAAAAGTGCGGTTCATTGTGAAGCTAAACCTCATCTATTTAGTTGTTCTTATAAAGATCTCAGCGATATTTGAAATGTTCCTCTCTTGAAAGAGAAAAACCAAGGTAGATTTTCAGGATCCAGTCCCAGAACTGCTTTGCTATTTTCAGTCTTTATCTGCTTTTTCAGAGGAAAGTCTGTGGATAACCCGTTCGGGCCAGGTTCTGGGTGCCAGGAGATTTTGACCATGCTTAATACAAATATGTCAATCATATGTGTTTGTTTTTTGGTTGGTTTCACTGTCTCTCCTTCACTTGTGAGCTGAAGCTGGTGTTCGCAACAGACAGGACTCTTCTCTCCCGTGAACTTGAAGGGGAGCAGGGATCTCGTGTGATGAGGTCCCCAGGGAAGGGCAGCGGGAAGGCCCGAGGTCTCAGGGGAGCGAGGGCACCCTGTCCTCCCAGGAAGATAGGGCAGACCTCTGACCCTGATGGCATTCTGTGGGCTTTGGAGGGAATAAAGGTCAAAGACAGGCATGGGGAGGGCACAGGAGGCAGAGAAGGGAGGAGTATATTTTCAAATTAAGTTTTTTTTTTGAATGGGGAGGAAAGGTCAGTTTATTCCCACTTATTCAGAACTTCTTAAGGGAGTCCTTACCCACTCTGATCAGAAAGTCCTCACTGGCTAAAGGAAGGGCTGTGCTGACGGGGGAGAAAGCAACCATTGAGATGTCCATGGCAACTTTGGGAGATGTAGGGACCACCACATCAACTACCTGGGGTCACAGGGTGAGAGGCCTGCAGTTCGCTGCCTCCAGCTCTCCAGGGGGAAGCCCTGCTGGCTCCTGTGTGTCCCTAACACCCTCTACCTTTGTCAGCTCCCTCTGTAAGAGAGAGCAGGCCTCAGGCAGGAACCTGCTGCAGGCAGCAGTGTTTAGCCAGAATTTAATAACATTGTTCTCCTTTTATTTATTTTTATAATTACCTTTAATTTAGAGCAAGTGATACAAATTTCCATTTAGGGTAATGATATAGTTTCCTTTTAAATGCATTAAAGTAAAAAATAGTGAATTAATTAAAAAAATATTAGCAAGGGTACAAAAACACAGCAAAAACGGGAAGGTGGTTTATTGCAGTGCAGCTCTGTGGCGAAAAGCGTCGGGAAGGGATATGTGGTGCCTGCAATTGGGACACGGCTGAAAGCCCTTTTAAGCTGTTTTCATTTTATTTATTTTCTGAAACAGGTGAGCAGACCCTGAGCTACTGGAGAGTTTAGGATTTTAGGAAACAAAGCTCTGAGGAAAAACCCCTGAAGACAGACACATTGATCCCAGAGGTTTAAAATGGATCCAAGCCTCAGGAAAGTGCACCAGAAAGATCCCTGAGAGAGCAGCCCCTCTCTTCATTAGGACTATTAGTTTTCCTAGAAAGGACTAAGGATGCCTGGTAAACCTAAGGGCCCTATTGCCAGAGAGGTTTACTAGATGTCAAGCAATATGATGGATTCTGATTTTTCCCCCCTCACCTTTCTCTGAATTCTCTTGACACCTCCTTGTATGACACTTGGGACACTTACTGTACTCTTCCTGCTCTCAGTTCGGTAGCAGGCCAAGACTCTGTTCTCTTCTAGAGGAGACTTGTCCAGGCTCATCTCCACAGTCCTCATATTACCTAACACATGAAAGATGCTCATTCACTCCATCCATCCATCCATTCATCTACTCATCCTTCTATCCATCCACCCAAACATCCGTCCATCCTTCTATCCATCCATCTATCCACCCAAACATCCATCCATTATTCCATCCTCCATCCATCCATTCATCCATGTTTTTGTCCTTCCATCCACTCAATAAATATTTATTAAGAGTACTCTGTATATTTCACAGTAAAAAGTTAAACAAAAAAAAGGTCTTCTGGGTGCCCCCAGCACTCAGGTGGGCACCAGGGATATAGCAATAACTGCAGAAGACATTGCTTCTACCCTTACAGAGTTTATGTCTAATGGGGGAGGTAGAAATTGAACCAGTGGCGGTTCTGTGCCAGGTTAAATGAATGAACGAGTGAACAAGTGGATTGGAAATCCCTTTTCTCTCTCACTGCTGGGCATTGGGGCTTGTGGAGTCGAGGGATGCTGGGGGTGAACAAGCAGTTTCGTCGATCAGAGGTTGCACACGCGGGTCCCTGGCCAGCTGGGTCTCCTGGAGTGAGATGACAGGCGCTGCAGGGCCTGCTCACCTGTCCCCAGCCACCGAGGGCTTGCCCAGCCTGTGTGAAGGGTACGCAGGGGCAGGGCTCCCTCCCGGGGGCTCCAGCAGCAGCGAGGCTGGCAGCCACAGCAGCTGTGGCAGGACACGGGGCAGGGGAGTGGTCGCTGCAAAGGGCGGCGGGGAGGTGGGGGCAGGTGGGCGGGCAGACAAGCAGTAACATGACGGATTCCAGGGGAGGCCAGGCGCTGGTGGTGTCGGACTCCCTGCCAGCCAACTGAGTGTGGCCTCTGGAAGCCAGACACGGCGGGGCAAGTTTCCCAGGACCTGGGCAACACATTCTTCACCCAGGCCCATGTGCTTTGCCAGGGGCCTGGGCTGCCTCCTTGCTTGCTTGAGTACACGCTGGGGGTGGGGAAGACTGGCTCCTGGTGGGCACCCTGAGGCTTAGCTAATGCCAGCCCAGGGACACTGTCTTCAGGCCGCAGGGATGGCTGGAGACGAGGCCTGGCTGCAGCTCATTTTCATTCTCCCTTTACTACTCCGCCTGCTCCGGGGTGCCCCGTTTCAGACCCCACGTGTCCGGATGCCCTTGCGTCCCTGACATGCGTGTGATGGGCTGCAGAGGGGCCTGCGCTTGGAGCAGGAGCGCTGGGCGGGGGCCTGGCCCCTCTGTGGCTCTCTGTACAGCGAAGAGGAGGCCAGGAGTCCTCACAGCGCAGCGTGGGCAGGGTGGGCAGGGGGAATGGTGGGTGAGGGGGCGCTTTGTAAACCGCAAAACATGGAGTACTCTAGGGCGTCACTTTCCTTCATCAGCCGGTAGACACCTTTACTGAGCACTTTATAGTCGGCTGAGCGCTCAGAGTTCTGCCCTATTACAGGGCAGCTTTGGGGTCTAAGGAAGTTGGGGGGCATCCCTGGGAAAGTGACATTTGGCTGTGGATCTGAAGAAAAGGTTACCCAAGGTGCGGATGGGGAGAGGAGGATTGATACAGAAGGAAGAGCACGTGCAAAGGCGCTCTGCTGAGAGAGAGCCTATTAAATCCACGCAAACCTTCTGAAGACTTCTGGACTATCGTGAATAAACAGATAAAATCACTTTTCCTTGAAGCAAACAAGAAAAGCCCTATGGGAAAGACCCAGTGGTGGAATTCCAGATCCCTCAGCAAATGGCAAGGAGATGGTTGGGCAGGGTGAGAAATGCATTCTTGGTGCCCACTGTGGAGGCTTAGTCTGTATCCAGGGCACACAGGAGAAGGCTCAGTTTTCCTCTTCCCTTCACACCAGACACTTTTACAAGAACCCAAGCCAGTGTGTGGCTCAGGACTCCGGGGTGTGAGTGGAGCCTCCTGGACCTGGCTGGTCTAGATTTGAATGAACTCAGTGGAAGAGAGCAAAGATGGCAGGAGGAGACTGGATGAGCAGAATAGAAGCTGAGCAGTGTGGGGGGTGGGGGTGGGGGGTCTGGAAGAGAGGATGGAGTTTTTATCAGCCAAAACTCCTTTGGTTTCACGTGAGAGGAAATCCAACCCTAACCAGCTTAAAGCACCAGGAGGTGTAACTGCAAAGTATGTAAATGGTTCAACTTCAGGTGTCATTCAATCCAGGAGCTCAAATTATGTCACTTAGCAGCTGACTTCTCTCCTCTGCCTCCTTCCTGGCCTTGTCCCAGGGTGCTACAACCCCACCTCCAGCAGCTTCAGACTCTTGGTAGCAAAATGGCTGCCCAAGCTCCAGACCTCGTTGGAGTGTGTCTGAAGTGCCTGTAGCTCCCTGACAAGCCCTAGCTCTCACTCTCATTGGCTTGAATTAGGTCCTGTGCTGAGCCTTGAACCTATCACCAAGGCCAGGGTTTGGAATATTCTGATTCGCTCACATGAATCCCACAATCAGGATCTGAGGGTTGGCTACATCCCACCCAAACCCCAGGACGGAGGAGGAAGAGAGGGCTTCGCTCATGCAGGGAGAGTGGTGGGTGTGGGTGGAGGGAGATGAGTGTCCATCCGAGCGTCTGCAGTTGGTGGAGGACTCTGCACCAGGTTAACTCTGCTCCCCAGTGGTACGGGCAGGAAACCGTCCCCATGAGTGTGCAGATGTCCCTGATCCCAATAAAAGTCCTGAGCATGGGAGTGGTATTTATGGGAAGCCCCTTCCCAGATAGAGGGCTGGCTTCAGTGCCAGGTCCCCCGCCTAGCAGAGCTGTGGTGGCGGGAGCTGGTAACACACCCAGCTGGGCGTGGCTGTGGGGACGCCCCTCTACAGGTGGTCTACCTCGGCAAGATCTTTGTCACACTCGAGGGAGCTACAAACAGGTAATGCTTGGCTTCCGCAGGCCTGTGTTATGAAGAGCTTGAGTTACAAAACGCTCTGGCTATTAAAAACCTGCTACTGACTTTAACGGCAATAAAATATCTGCTGTTTATGAGTAATTAGCCACTTCTGAAAAAGAGCTCTATTCCTTTAAATTTATGGGGTGCCTTGATTTATGCATTTCATGGGGGGATGTCATGTTACATCACATCAGCTTGATGTAATTTGATGCAAATCAAACACATGAACGAGTGAATGGAAACATTCTCTCCTGCCTCCTGAAGAGTGTTTCTAAATGGAAGTATTTTTGGGCCCCACTCCATCTTTGCTCTTCTTGCTTTCTCAGGAAAGACTTGGGATCCTGAACTTCTTCAGTCCTGGGTGCACTGGCTGCAGCCTCTGACCGCCCTGCATGTGCCTCCTGGGAGGATCTCACATCCCTGAGGGTGGCAGAGACTCAGCAGCAGCTGGTTCATGAGCTTCACGCCGGGCTCCAGGCTAATAGACTTCCTTATTGTAAGGACCCCAAGGTGCATCAGTACACACAGGACATGATATAATCAAGAGTCTAATTTTATATTATCTGATTGGAGAAGGAATTATGAAAAAAAGAGAGATTGATGAGTTTGGGGTCTGGTGGAGGAAGCTATATTGTTGAAGTCTTTTGGTAGCTGCTGGCCCCCATTTGGCTGCTGAGGGGGTAGAGGCAAGGACATTCCAGAATTTGTTGGTTACACTATACATCTATTTAGTTGTGCATTATTGTTTCTTTCATCCACCCAGCCAGCCAGCCAACCAGCCAGCCAGCCAGCCAGCCAGCATTTACTTAGCTTCTACTAAATTTCTTGAGTGTTTAGGAGGTAACCAAGGGCAGTAAGATACAGACACATATCTACTAACTTGCTATGTAACTTTAGGGGGGTCATCACCTATCTTCTGGCCTCAGTTTACCTATCTATAAAATGGGCACATCAGGCTGAGTGACCAGGAGCTAGATGATCTCTGAGGTTTCTCCAGCTTTGCCACCCTACCACTGTCTATGCATCTCTTCCCTCTAGAAGCCTGCCTGTGAAAAGAGAGAAGGGATGCACAAATCTCATTCATGGAGTGGAGATGTGCTCCCCAAGCAATCGAGGAGAAGGTGGAGGAGAGTGATGGGAAGTGAGATTGGATGGGGGCTGGAGTGCCCATTCAGTGGAAATCTTTGGCCTGGACTCTTATTTGTGGCACAGGGAAAACAGTGCCGTTTGATCTTTGCCTACTGTACTTAAGTGGAGATAGCCCATGGGGTCAGGAGACAGCAGGTAGACACAGGCTGGCATCAGGCTTGGGTCCATGGTCCCCCAGTAAGTGGAGCTGGTTGGCTGGGTCCAGCAGTACCTGCTGTACACAAGCTGCTGCCCAGCAGATTCAGCTGCTTTCTAACAGGTTCCTCTGGGTAAAGCAGAAAGTGTGAGCTTCGTCTTCTCACGCCGAGGCCTTTTCTTGGGAAAGCACTTTCTAGAATGCTCGGCTTACTAGGCTGGCTTCCTTGAAGCCACAGGTGATGGTGTTCAAGACCCCGCATCACGGCTCTGGGGTTCTACCTTTGGAAGGGAAGCTGTGGTTGGAGCAAAGGCCGCTGCCCCTTCCTCCGCTCTCCGCGTGGGCTGTGCCACGATTGCTATGGAGGGAGTTTCGGGTCCTCACAAGGCCTGGGCACAGCTTAACATAATTACTTTAAAACGGAACCTTGCTATTGTTTTGTATCTTTCTGCTTTCTGGTCAGGAGTGATGTTTTTATGGTCATTAGCCAAATTCCATTTCCTCTGTGAATTGCCGGTTTCACATGCCTTTTGTCCAGATTTCAAATGGGGGTGTTCAACTTTTCCTCATTAACAGCAACAGTTTTAAAAAGGAGAAAGTGCTTGACTCCCATACAGGCCTTGGGAGCACCTGACTTCCGGGAGACTGCCCAGGACTGAGTGGCTCTAGGTGTGACGGAGGCCCGGCGATGTGGACGTGCAGATGGTAACTGAGGAGGTGGAAAAAGAGGCAGCAGCAGTAACCTTTATACAGTGCTCGCCCTGCGCCAGGCACTGCTTTAAGCACTGCAGGTAAATTACTGCGTTCAGTCCTTCTTCCTGCCCCGTATCACAGAGGCACGACTGAGGAGGTACCACCTTGGAGCTCGTGGGCCTCCAGTTCTTTTGGAATAAGACACAGCTCACCTTTGGCAGCGGCAGGCATGTTTCATGTCACACAGAGTCCCAGAAAAGAGACTCCTCTGGGACCCCAAAGATTTCACTAGCTGCCAGGCAGTTGACCGTGGTCGCTTCTAAATGCTATTTGCTGCTTGTTTAGATCCTACCTCCACACCAAGCTACTGAAGTTGAAGAATGCCCTGTGCCTTCCAAAAGCCTCTCCTTAGGAAATACCTCCGGTCCACCTGAGGTGAAGGTGAGGGAGACACTGGTGTCATGATCATGACGACAAAATACAGCCTGTCCAGGGGGCTGGACCGACCGCATGCTGATGGCCCTGAACCCACACACTAATGGCATTTCCTCCCTTGTAAGAGGAGAAATGTTAATGTCTCCCCTGGTGTTCAGCATCAGTGAAGTTCAACTCCAGCCGTTCTCTGTGATTGGTGATGGTGCAGGTACAGGGCTTGGCTGGGAGGTCCTTTCCCTGTCAGGTGGGCCGCAGCAGCGTGAATTAGGAGGCAGGAGGAGAGACAGTAGCTGAGGGTAGTGGCCAACCTGGCCACCTCCTTGGTTGACACATGGGAAGCTGTGACTCCGAGAGGGGCCAGGGCCCGCCAGTTCAGGAGCTGTCTGGGCTGGGATGCAGGTGTGGTTCCAGGCAGTGGAGGGGGGGGAGGCCCTGTCCTAACAGGCAGGATGGGCTGTTGTCTGGGGTGCCCCGCCCTGCTGCACGGCAGGTGCCCACTGGGAGAGCAGGCCGGTTCCCCTGCCCTGGGGGAGTCATCCACACGCCCACCCCCCCCCCCAGGCCTGCTGTGTGAGCACTGTTCTAGGCGTGGGAAGGCTGCTCCGGGAGGTGCATGTTGCCGAGAGGGGGCATTCTGTTCTGCTCTAGTTGGCCCCCTCACTCCTAACTGTGGGGTGATGGGATCTTGGGGTCGGGGAGAGAGGTGTCAGCAGAGGCTCAGAGTGGAGGAGGCCCAGGGACGGAGTGGCAGTGACCTCCAGACAATAGTCCTGCCCCGAGGGAGATGCGGTCGGTGCCTTCCGAAGCCTCCTGGTCTCCTGACCCTTTTGTGAGTGAACAGTACCCAGATGTTATCACGATCTCTGCGGCCGATGTTTTGGGTCCATCTGCCCTTTTGATGGTGAACAGTCTGAGCCTTCTCTGCAGAGCCTGGCACAGTACCTGGCATACAGTGGGTAGTCGGGAAGTGCTGATGAATGAATGAATGGATGGATGAATATTTGCATGAGCAGGTATGAATATACTGAAGAGGCAGAGCAGTCAGAAGGAATGTGGGTTTACAGAGGGCAGGATGAGGGGCCTGGAGTCCATTCAGCCAGAATCTGTAGGTGCATGTTATGTGCAAAGCCTTCGGTTTGGGTCAGATATGGGTCCCTGGAGGTCCCAGACAGGGTGGCGGGGGTGAGACAGGGACCCAGATAATCCACCATGAGACGGAGTGGGACGTCCGTTCTTCATGGACGTTGTGAAGGATGGGGGTGGCTGCATGGACAGTGACATTTGACATAAAGCTTCATGGAGCAAACTTCTCACCTGGCTTGTGCCCTGAGGAGCGGAGAGTGTGGACTGCCCTGGCGGCCCAAGGGTGGCCTGTGGTCTCTTTCTCCCCTGGGTCCCCTTCTCCCCTCAAGGAGATATACTGTGCACCAGGCCCGCAGCATTTGCTGCTTGGTCTATTCATTTGTTCGTTCATTCATTTATACATTTGGCAAATATTTATTGAGTGCATTCATTCATTTTCTAATTCAATCATTTATACATTTGGCAAATATTTATTGAGTGCATCCTTTGTGCCTGGCTCTGTGCCAGCACTGGGGACACCCCATGAAGCTGATGGTCACGGTCCCCACCCTCATGGAGCTTCTGGTCAAGTATACAAACAGAGCCAACCCAGCGTGAAAGCCACTGTGGGGGGAAGGAGTCAACCAGGAGGAGCCCTATGGAGGCAAGACACAAGGGTTCTGCCCAGGGCCTGGGGCATCAAGGAGGGCCTCTTGGGCGAGGTGGCATTTAATCTACCAGCAGAGGACAGGGCACAGGGAACAAGTGGAGACTGCAGGGGGAGAGTACCAGACAGAGGGAATGAGATGCACAAAAGGGCGGCAAGGCCGCTCATCTGCTTGCCCGGAAAAGGGAGTCCTCTCTCCCGGTTCTGACAGGTTTGCACAAGAGCTGGCAGAGGATGCTCCCTCCTTAAGTGTGAACTGTTGGAAATTCATGTCTGTCCCTGGAGTCCATCTGCACATGGTGGTGACACCCATTGCTGGGACAGCAGCCCGGCCCCACCAGTACGTGTTCTTGCCCCCTTGGTCAGAAGCTCATGGGCCAGCCTTCCCTCCTCTCCCAGGAGTCTGGCCCAGCAGAGGCCAGGCCAGGCCAGCCTGGTGACCTGCACAGGAGCTGGAGATGCTGAACTGGGGATTCGAAAGGCCACGAAGAACTGAGGCCCTGGCTCGGCCCTGGCTGGGCCCCATCTACTGGCTTGAGCCCCGTAGTTGCAGGCAGCAGAGGCCCCACTGGTGCACCTGGATTTTTGCTCAGTAATGATTGGGTGTATTTAGGAGTTGATGTGTGTCTGAGCTTATGTCTTCGACAGGTGCCCCTGTGAACAAATCTCCCTGGGCCGGCTTCTATGAATGTTTCAGTCAGGCCCTCTTTGATCACTCTTGCATATGTGCATTCTACATTATATTTAGTTTTGCACTGAATCAAATCTGAGGCTTCTGTGAAATGAAAATAAACTGTTCGATACGATATCATAGTCCAGAAGGGCTCAGACTTACACGGCTTTCATCAGGGGTGAAAGGGTGGTGAGCTGTAGCTGAGCGCTCTGCCCTCTACGGGGCGTCCTGTGGGTCTAGGTCCCCTGTTTTGTTCTAGGGCAGCAGCTCTGTGCTGAGGCTGAGCAGGGAGCCAAGGCAGGTTAATAGGGGATTAAATATCTAACTTCCTGTCATGACAACGTCTGTTTAAAAAGGAAACGAGAAAACCAGCGAGAGAGAAATAATCAATACCCTTCATGACAACTGCTGGTATCTTTCTCAGTTTTGTGATATCATTTTAAAGGTAGGGCAGTCACTAAAAGCTTATATATATAGTTTTTGTTGCTTTCCCTGATGGGGTGGACACAGTTCAGATAAATCAGTTACAGCAGATTAGGGGATCATTTCCTTCCCAAATCATCCTATCTGGGAGAAATGGAAACACCACTTGATGGCTTGGATTCTAGGGGGAGAGGCCTGGGCTATGGCTCACAAAATGATGTCTATTTTTGTGATACTCTGGGCCACCTTCCTCCCCTACACTGTGATCATCAGAAGCTTAGAGAACAGCTTTTGGTAGGACTGGGTCCTCCAGGAGCTACAGACAGGGGGCTGATAAGATGCCTGCTCTCACAAAGCCCCAGCACAAGAGGAGAGGAAACGTGACCTCTGATAGCCATGCAATAAGGCACCACGAATGTCTTAACAAGTTCCAGAGGAACTTCATGGGAGCTCTGGGGGCTGAGTGATCACCTCCAGCCTGGAGCAAATCCAGGAAGGCTTCCTGGAGCAGGCAACACCAGGAAGGAGCATGGAGGGTAGATCTGGGCTGCCACCTTTGGAGAGGCTGGGGTGGGCTGCCAGGATTTGTGGAGTGTTCCTTCTTCCACTTTTTTGCCGTTACAAAGAGGAAGAGGGGAGACCAATGCCTTCTTCCAAACTCTAAGTACCCTCTTCCGTTTCATGCATGGGGAACCCTCACCGTTTGGTTTGTGAGGCCCTCACATGTTTGGTTTGTGGTCCAGGAGTTTACTTTCACTCTATTTTTCTCCACCTCCTCTGATCCACATTCCATAGAAAACTGCTCATGTGTCACACAGCAGCGCTGTGAGGCATACGTGCTATGTGACAGCTCCAGTGGGGGCTTCTTGAGCCCCTGTTTCGCCCCAAATATTAACTCCATGCTCCACAGATTGACATTCAAGTCAATCTTGACTTGGCCACACCTTCTCCCATCTTCCCCTGGAGCATTCTATGCTGAGTCCCCATTTTGCACAAGCTGACCCCTCTGTCCCACACACCCTTCCTCCTCTTCTCTGCCTTGTTCCAGGCTCTTTCCAGCCATTATCCTCACTGGTCTTCCTTCCCTTCTCTCCCCTGCACCCCTTCCTCACTGCACCCAGCCTCACAGCACGTTGTAGAGTCCTCCATTTCAGCACTGGATTCTGCCTGGTCTCTGGTCTCCCTGAGTCCATCTATTTCCCTTCCCTGAGTCAGCTTCAAAGGCAAGGACCTGGTCTTGCTTGTATATCTCTAGATCGGCCATACTTCTTGCCAGATGTAGGCATTAAAAAGTGTTATTGAATGATGTGAGGCCCACTTTACAGATGCACCAAGAAAGTTGGCAATGAATGAGTTTTTATTAACCACTTTTATGTGCCTTGGTTGTGCCTTGGTTATGTCCTTCAGCTCAGCGTTTACTGCACTGAAGGTCCTTTCTGGATCTCGAAGGCTGCTGTGGTCGGCTTCTGAGAAAGTTTACGGCACAGGGTATATTCCTCTGTAATTTAAATGCCATGTTCCCTCTCCTACAAACCCATTTGCCTTCTCAAAATCCTGTGAAGCGTGTAGGACAGTTAATGCGAGACCATTTTAGAGAAAAAGAAACTGAAGCTCAGGCAGGTGCCCAAGGCCAAACAGATGTCAGTGGAAGAGACGGTAATTGGATGCACATTAGTGGTCGTTCCAGTGCCTCCTCTCCTCTTACTCCAGTCTAGTTGGAGGAATAACCCACCTGACACAGGACAGGAGCATGTGGAATAAAATATCCGCCCCTATGGATGTTAAGAAAACAAGATGATATAACTAAATGTTTCTGTGACCCTCCCCCCAACCAGCGATTGAGAGACGCGGCATTTCTAGCCCCCCAGTGCCCTCTGGCACCCACCCCATCATGCCAGCCCCCGGGGGTGCTTTCTCTGGACTGTACTGTCTGTTTCCACTTCCAGACAAACAAGGTTGTGAGGGCTCTGACTCCTTGGCTTCCTTTGAGCTTTCCCATAAGCTGAAGCTTCCTTTGTCTCCGCACGTTTTGCAAATGAAGGAGGTGGCATCAGTCAGCAACCAGCCCAGCAAGGCTGAACGTGGTGTGGGCATCACGGGGGCAGCCTCCCCCCTCAGCGGGTACTGCTTGGGCTCTGGAGTCAGGCTTCCCGGCTATGTGACCTTGTGGGGCTTAAATATTCTGAGCCTCAGTTTCCTCATTTTTGGTATTGGACTAGTATGGTACCTACCATCCTAGGTTGTGTGAGGCTAAATTAGATGATGGCTGTGAAGTAAGTACCTAGCACGGTGCTGGTGCACAATGCTGCCATGAAAAGGAGGAGGAAGGTGCTGAACATGAGGAAGATGATAAGGATGAGGATTCTGTGGCTGATGTAGGTGATTATGGTGGTGAGGGCTGCGGTGAAGACGGTGATGACGACAATTATTATTGTTGTTATTATTATTATGTTTTTTTCGAGAGCTCACACTGCCTGACAAGTCCACAGTCTTAACAACTACCCCACATGAGGTTGTTCTAATTCCATCCCCTGTTTGCCTGGCTTTGTGTGAGGTAGGCAGATAGTGAGCCAGGAACCCAGACCAGAAGTCTGCTCTACCCTGAGAAGAGGACCAGGAGAACTCTTTGTGGACGTTTTCCTTTCCCATCTGATGTGCTCACTATCTGTCTTCAGTTCTGGGCCAGCTCCAACCTTTCCAAAAGCCAACATGTTGGAGAGACCTCTTTGCCTTTGAGAAGTCTGAAATCATCCAAAGTCTTCAAAGAGAGGATACTTTTTACTCTTTTTTCTTCTTTTAAGTCCTCCAACTCATGTCCCAACAATACGGAAGCTGCCTGGGGTTCGGGGGACCATGTGCAAAGCCAGCCCAGCTGAGTTCCACTCTCCTTTAGAGGCAGAGGCCACTCTGACTTTTTGGCCAACATTCTACCCAAAAGGGAAGGTTGGGGAGTTTGACCATACTCTCCAACTTGACTCTTCTGGTTACACAGTTGCCATACTCTGCAGCTCTATTTGAATATCATATTTTCATTAATAAATTCAGCAAGGATTTAACTGTTTCTGGCCCTGTCTCATAGCGTTGTCTACACATCAGTCAAAACGGAACAGGTCACCCGTGCTGCCCTCCTGTTTATCTATTAATCATCTGGTAAATAAACCACTCAGTATCCTGCCCACTTCAGTAATGTTTGTGATGTAATTTGTTTGGATGCCCAAATGTCACCAGCATTGATTGTAAGATATGAAAAAATGTACTTGCTCAGCATAGGAAGCTCTAGGCCAAAATGTAAGCATGAAATCTCGGGTTTATTTTTGTAATAATGTTTACAGCTGTTTAATGACCCTGAAAAGGTTCAGTAGTGTGGTGTTCTGTATTTCAGAACAGGAGCATATTATGCTTATAACAACCTTGGTTAAACAGTGTGAGCTACAACAATTGGAAAAATAGTATTTAATAAGAAGCCATTGTATTCTAAGTGAAGTTGTCTTAATTACTGCTTACCCTAAGTGTAAGAAAGCAAGGTGGGTTGTAGGGAAGGGCCAAGAGTCATTTGCTCCCCCAGGAAATAGGTCCACCTACTGCCAGAATTGCATTCTGTGATACGATTTTGGGGTAAAACCCACAGTGGTGTTTGCAGCCCTTGCTGTGAACCTAAGACCTACCCCTTGCACAGCGACTAGGGGCTTTGGGGCTCCTGCAAGTTTTCTGAGGCAGCGCCTTTACCCTGTTGTTGAAAAAGGGAATATTTAGTTGTGCTTGGCTAGACAACAATATTTGATTTTTAAAAATCCAGTTGAAATGGTTATTTTGAAAGTCATTTTATTTCCTAACTATTCTTTTTCATGGTATAAGGATAAAACTCCTTCATGCAACTTACTGGCAAGATCTATATTTTTTGGGCTATTCATAAGATTACTTTTTTTTTCTGTGCTAGCAAAATGAAACTGTGTTTTTGTGTAAAATTTATTTAGACTCTTAGCAGCTGGCATTTCTGGTGTCCTGATAGTTTCAAATTTCATTTTGAGTGAAAGATACAATTAGGTTCTCTATTGGAAGAGTTAAGTGAAAACTTTTGTCATTGATATCACAGGAAATAGTCTTGAAGGCAGAAATGCAAAATCAAAATAACCATTAGCACCATCAAAGGCAGCTGAATGGCTCACTGTACCTACAGTGATGGGGGTGAGGAGACAGAATGTATTTTGATAATGTGCATCCAATGGTGGGTTTCATAGGCTGAGAATACCCTCTTCAGGAAATGTGAAATTGCACAGCTCAAGGAGAAACCCTCTAGCCTTCAGAAGCTTTCAGCTGGGGCCCCTGCCTGTGTTCAGAGGTAGGCCCACGCATTTGCACGGTGAGGAATGCCATGGCGGCCAGGACTCAGGCCCAAGCCTGGGTCTTCCTCAATACTGACAGTAGGGTTGACTGCCCCGGTGCCCCACCATGACCCTTGGCTCAGGAAAGATCAGGACTAGGGTGGGATGTGTAGTGTTTCTATGTTGGAGGGATGACGCACCAGATTTGACAGTTCACAGTGTCCCCTGTTCAGTCTCAGTAAGGACGTCCAGCTGCCTCTCCACAGTTTGGAAAATTACGTACACATTAGTTCCTTCCATAAGTCAGCCGGGGCTTATTGATCTTCCTGCTATGCTTTGGGCTGGGGCCATGAGCTGAAGGCCGAGTGAGCTGTTCTCAGTGTTTAGTAGTTTGTTTACTTGCTTTTGATTGTGCTAAGGGTTTTCCTACCTAAGTGAGAGGGTCAGATGAGTTATTGTATAGGTTCCTCAGAAGGTCCCTGCTGCCCAATTGCCTTAAGCCCAGGGTCATGGCCCACCCTGTGCTGGCTCCTGGTTTCTTAAAGTGGGTCCTTCACCTGCTGGAATACAGGCTGATGGCTCCAGAGCCAGCGCTGGGGAATGAAGGATGGGTTGGGTACTTGGGATAAAGTGCTCCCAGGTATTAGTGACCATTTGGGGCAGTGCTGCGTGTGGGTATGTATGTCTGTCCCCTTTGTCAGGACAGGCGAGTGTCCTGTGGCAGGTGGCCCTGCCAGGGACACTGAAACACATTCACCGCAGGCCTGTGAGGAAGCAGCGTGGTCCCAAAGAGAAGGCGTTCTCCCTGTGCTTGCTCCGGTAGGGCTGGGGAAAAGGAGTAATGGCACCTTCCATCAGAACGCCGAGCCCCCCGCAGGCAGCCCCACCTCCCAGCCCCTGAGCTCTTAGGGCTGCAGTTGGATCCAGTCCTTTAACAGTAGGACAAGTGATCCCTTAGTTTCCCAGAGTACACATTTGTATTCCTTGCTAGAGGAATTCCAGTTAGGGAATTGCCACCCCTCCCCCAACACGGTCATACTCCACACACACACACACACACACACACACACACACACACACACACACCCTCTATATACCTCGTCTGCAATGGTTTCTTCTTTCTCTAAACTTTGGATTCAGTCTCTCTGGGGTCTTTTCATTGCTTCCTTGTTACTGGTGGCCTTGCCTGCACTGGCCCCTTGGACCCAGAGGCCCCTTGAGGGCAGCTACATGAAAGGCCCCGGGCAAGTATTTACTGAATGACTGAGATAAGGGGTAAATGAATTCCAGAGGAATTAAGTGTCAAGCCTGGAGAAATTGGGGCCGACCCAGGTTTTGCGAGTCCCAAGCCGGGCCTGGGGCCAGCTCGTCCTGCCTCGGCTGCTTTGGCCCGGGGACAGCACACCAATTACCCCTTGCTCTTTCCAAGAACTCACACTCCCTTTCCCTGCTCTGAGTCTAGCAGCTGGCATTGGTTATGACTGACCCATGGCAGCACCTGCACCTGCTCGTGGAATCACAGGGTGTCAGGTCTCACAGAGCTTCCTGAGATGATCGCCAGGCGTGGCCCTGCCGCACTGTGGGGCTCGGCACAGGCTTTGCTGGGGCTCATTAGAGGGGCTGAGGGCCGCAATCCTCAGAGTATCTCCTGGTGAGCCGGGTAGCTCTGCTCAAATTCTGGGTTCCCCCACGGATCCCAGGATGGACGATCAAGTTCTGAAGGGGTTGATTGCTCTCTGTCTCCTAGTGCCAGCAGCTGGGCCATCAGAAGTGGTCCAAGCCCAGATGGCCACCGTGGGTACGTATAGTGAAAGAGCTGGTGTCGGGGCGTGGCTCTCCCTTAGCTGTTTCTGGACCCCCAGGTTCTGGGTGGGAGCCCAAGACCCTTCTGACTCTGACAGATTCGGATTGTTGGGTGTTCAAGGACTTCTGCAAAAGCTGAATTTGAATCCCATGAAGTTGGAGTGAAAATGGTTCTACTACAGGTTAGCCTTCTTTTATGGGCTGTGTTTATAGGGTCTGTTCACTCACTCATCCATTCAGTTAGAACGTCCTGAACGTACAATGAGCCAGCTCTGCTCTAGGCCCTGAGGCTTTATCTGTGACCAAGGCAGACATGAGCCTGCCCGCATGGAAGCAAAGCACATCTGTAAAAGAGTCAACAAGAAAACTGCCCCAGTGGTAAGTGCCATGAAGAAGAAAGTCAGGTGATGGTGTAGAGAGGCTGCGGGGATTAAGTTTTCTGTGACGAGGTGGACATGGAGGGCCTTTGTGAGAAGGGGATATGTGAGTTGAGACCTGCTTGGGGGGAAGGAGCCACCTGTGCCTTTGCACATTCTCGAACATGCTGAGTTCAACAATGGCACCTGAAGACCTGTGGCTTAAAGGGGGTTAAAAAAAGCTTTGTTGACTCTGAAAAAAAAATTTGGGGGCATAATAAAAGAATTCCCTCTCCAAACCTAACTTGAAAACACCCCATGTTCATTATTTGACAAGTTGAGCTGTTACCCGCACGGCGTGACTGGGTGGGGGGTGGTCTTCACCTTGATGCCGCTTATCCAACCTGATTTGCAGTCTTGCTGTATTGCACGTTCAGCCTCCTCTCCCTCCTGCGGAACTGGCCTCAGCTCAGCAGCAGTAACCTGAAAATAGCCCATCTTCCTGGATTCACGTCTTCTGAGCTGGCCAACCGGGCAGCCTTTGGAAGTGGGCCATCCACGTTGGCTTTGGACTTTCCGAACTTCCCCAGAGCTCTTGGGTGGAATTCTGAGCTCTCCCAAGTGGCTTCAGGGTCATGATCCATGTTTGCTCAGGAGAGGAGCCAGTGCAGCTGGATGGGGCTTGAAGGTGGAGAAACAGCTCTAGACAGGGCCCTTCCAGGCCCCAGTCCTGCTCCAGCAACTTCTCACACTGGGCCTGCTCCTCCCCGCTGGTCAGCGGGTGCCATGAGTGCTGGGGCCGCACGGTCTTGTTGTCAACCAGTGCGTCTTCAGTGCCAAGGACAGGGCCTGGCACACACTGGAAACTCAGCAAGTTTGTTGAATGAATGTAAGAATCTCCATGAGAAATTACTCCTTTCTGACCAGGCTCCAGAATGGTTTTTTTTTTTTTTTTTTTTTTTTTGAGTGTAGACTGCCACCAGAGACCAAAAGAAAAGATGGAAATTGGAAACATTCTTTTACTGCAAGTGACCGTGTGCCTGTATGTGTGTGTGAGTGTGTATAGTTGTTCAGGGACAGTCAGCCCTGCACCATGGTTGCAGTTTCTCTCCCTCCTGAAAATAAACATCATGTCTTTTTCTTCTCCTCTCTTGCAAGACAGACTCACAGCCTCTGTCTTCTTGCCAAGGAAGTCAGGTCTCCCATTGGAGACCCTCCATCCACGCATGGTCTGCCTGGCAGGAAGCCCAGCAGGCAGCAGACCCCACCGGGGCTGAATGTGCTTCCTCCACAGTCGAGCTCTGTCCCCACAGGTCCCCCTGAGGAATCGCTTGGCCCAGCAGTCAGTTCTGGCTGGGGTTAAGCGATACTCCTGGACCACCTGGCTGGCCAACGCATCTAAACATTGGGATACAAAGGGGATGGATGTGCAATAACTGTTCCAGTGGCAGAAAACAAATTTGGACTCCTTGAAGTGGAAGGCAGATCTGGAAATAGAAGAAGCCCAGGCATGGATTCATTGCCTGTCAGAGTTGAGCTCCCCACATGCTCTGATGTGGAGGGAGCTGTTCCCTCTGCCCCACCCCCGAATGGCCTGGCTTCAGCCATTCTGCACAGGCTGGAGAGGGGCAGAGAGGACTATTAAAGCCAATTATGCAGACCAGCTTTGAGTGTTAGTGTTTAACAAACAGCTTTGAGTTCTAATTTTCTGCAAAACACATACTGCAGGTACAATTTGTACTCATTACTGTATATTGGGAAAGTTATTAAAAACACTCAAACTTAGTTGAGACTTCCTATGGCATCGTCCCTGGATTTTAATTGGTTTTTATCTAGTTCTATAAAAGATCTCTTTAAGCCCAATCACAGTGCCTGCCGCAGATATTATGCCAGTTGAAGGACAGGGAAAGCGCGCTCTGTGGTTGGTGTAAGTCTTTACCCCCTACCCAAATTTGAGCAGTCTCACCAATCCACTAAAATTCCATCACGAGATAATTTATACTTCTTTTGATGGGCACGGTTACCAAATGACAAAATAACAGTGTTTCGTAACATAAGGGTTAAATCTTAATCTCTGTGGTTTGCAAAGCTGCTACTCGCAGTCTCCTTAAAATTTAATATACCTCGTTAATGCTTCCTTGCAAACACTGAAGGATTTTTATGATTATAATCATGTGTTACAGCACCTAGTACTGTTTCTAAGCAGCATACTAATCAGCTTAATGAGATATTACTGCACTTTTTGTTGACTAAAGCAAAATCCCTTTTATTGTTCTAAAGCCTGTCCTTTACTTTATTTTTTCCCAAAACATTATCTTGTTTTATTATGTACCAGTAAATATCGTGCCATTGGGTTGGATTTTTTTTTTTTTTTTTTTGCCAAATCATAAAATAATCTCTTTCATCTCCGACTGGCGAACATATTGAATATAGTAACCAGAAACAAAAGTTCCAAGTGAGTCAGTTTGGTCTTGCAGTTAAAGCCATTCTGCTCTATGGCAAACTTTGAACTGAACCAACAGGTGCAGGTGCTACAAGGGGGGGAGAGGAGGAAAAGTTTAACACGTAGACCCTTGATTTGTTATTAGGTGTTGAAAGTGGTAAAACATTAATAATTTAAATGTGAATGAATAATTGCAGTCTGTAAATAGAAAATACAAGGAAGACGATCTATCGCCAAAACAAATTGGAGGAGCAATGCCGTATTGCACAATTGGCATTTAATAATTCATTTTTTTATTATTGTTTTTGACTATAATTCCTTAGCATTATTCTGTGTAGGTAAGGCATGAAATGCAAATTCCCCACCGGCTGATGCTGTTGATTCGCTGCGCCACGGCACCTGGCACAGATCTGAACTCTCTCTTTATTTTCAGGGATGGAAGAAGCCAGTCTGTGCCTTGGAGTGGCCTCGGCGGCGCCGGAAGCTGAGCCCCATCTGAGCAGCCCCGTCCTCAACGGCCAGTATGCCATGAGTCAGAAGTTGCACCAGATCACCTCCCAGCTCAGCCATGCTTTCCCCGAGCTGCATCCGCGGCCCAACCCAGAGGAGAAGACCCCGGTTCCCCTCGACGAGAAGGCCCACGTGCCCATGAGTGGCCAGCCCATGGGCAGTCAGATGGCGCTCCTGGCCAACCAGCTGGGCCGGGACGTGGACACCAGCCTCAACGGGCGGGTGGACCTGCAGCAGTTCCTCAACGGGCAGAACCTGGGCATCATGTCCCAGATGAGCGACATCGAGGACGACGCCCGCAAAAACCGCAAGTACCCGTGCCCTCTGTGCGGCAAGCGTTTCCGCTTCAACAGCATCCTCTCCCTGCACATGCGCACTCACACCGGCGAGAAGCCCTTCAAGTGCCCGTACTGCGACCACCGGGCGGCACAGAAAGGGAACCTCAAGATTCACCTGCGGACCCACAAGCTGGGCAACCTGGGGAAGGGGCGCGGGCGGGTGCGCGAGGAGAACCGCCTGCTGCACGAGCTGGAGGAGAGGGCCATCCTGCGGGACAAGCAGATGAGGAGCAGCCTGCTGCAGCCCCGGCCGGACTTGAAGTCCCTGCCGCACGCCCAGCAGAGCCCGCTGGCCGCCTGCAACCTGGCCCCGCCCACCAACCACAGCGTGCCCGACGTGGCCAACCCGGTGCCCTCGCCCAAGCCGGCCAGCGCGCAGGAGGACTCGGCGACCCCAGCTGCTGGCTTCCGCTGCACCTTCTGCAAGGGCAAGTTCAAGAAGAGGGAGGAGCTGGACCGCCACATCCGCATCCTGCACAAGCCCTACAAGTGCACGCTGTGCGACTTCGCCGCCTCGCAGGAGGAGGAGCTCATCAGCCATGTGGAGAAGGCCCACATCACGGCTGAGTCGGCCCAGGGCCAGGGCCCCAACGGCGGCGGGGAGCAGTCGGCCAACGAGTTCCGCTGTGAGGTTTGCGGACAGGTGTTCAGCCAGGCGTGGTTCCTGAAGGGCCACATGCGGAAGCACAAAGACTCCTTCGAGCACTGCTGCCAGATCTGCGGCCGGCGCTTCAAAGAGCCCTGGTTCCTGAAGAACCACATGAAGGTCCACCTCAACAAGCTGTCAGTGAAGAACAAGTCCCCTAGCGACGCCGAGGTGCCTGTGCCCATGGGCGGCATGTCCCAAGAGGCCCATGCCAACCTGTACTCCAGGTACCTCTCCTGCCTGCAGAGCGGCTTCATGGCCGCCGACAGAGCCAGCCTGAGCGAGCCCAGCCGGCTTTACGGCAAAGGCGAGATGCCCGTGAAGGAGAAGGAGGTGGTGGGGAAGCTGCTGACCCCCATCTCCAGCGTGGCCCACGGCGTCCCCGAGGGCGACAAGCACTCCCTCCTGGGATGCCTCAACCTCGTGCCACCACTGAAATCCAGCTGCATCGAGCGGCTGCAGGCAGCTGCAGAAGCTGCCGAGATGGACCCCGTGAGCAGCTGCCAGGCTTGGCAGCTCATGGCCAGGGGCATGGCCATGGAGCATGGCTTCTTGTCTAAAGAGCGCCAGCTACAGCGCAACCGCGAAGACACTTTGGCACACGCCGGGGTTCTGTTTGATAAGGAGAGGCGGGAGTACGTGTTAGTGGGGGCAGATGGCGCCAAGCAGAAAATGCCTGCTGATTCGGTTCACAGCGCTAACGCGGGCAGTCAGAGAGACCTGCCAAGTACGCTCGACCCTTTGGAAGGCAGTCGGGATTTTTTGTCACGTGGGCTGCACCAGGCTCTCGAGTACAACCTGCAGGGTCCCGGGAGTCTGAAGGAGAAGCCCACCGAGTGCCCGGACTGCGGCCGAGTGTTCCGCACTTACCACCAGGTGGTCGTGCACTCCCGCGTCCACAAGCGGGACCGCAAGGGCGACGAGGACGGGCTGCACGGGGGCCCCGATGAGCGGCGCGGCTCGGGCAGTGACCAGGAGTCCCAGTCGGTGAGCCGCTCCACCACGCCCGGCTCCTCCAACGTCACTGAGGAGAGCGGGGTCGGAGGCGGGCTCTCGCAGACCGGGAGCGCCCAGGAGGACAGCCCACACCCCTCCTCGCCGTCCTCCTCAGGTAGGTTGCCAGGGGAGATGGGGGAGCAGCGGCTGGCGCAAGGGCCCTCCCTGCCCCGGGGCCTGGTTCTGCACCAGCCTCGGTGGGGAGGGGTCCTCGCTGCCCTTCAGATTCAGCTCCGAGGTCACCGTGGCGTCGTGCTGTATGTGGACCTTGCCTGTCTGCCCTGCCTCAAGGGAAGGCTATCTTTTCAACTCTTTGACCTTCCCTTGAACACTGGCCACCAGGAAAGTAAACTGATCCTCCTCCCGTGTGGTGGAGATGGCCAGTTGTTATGTTTGCCAGCTGGGATAGCCTACCCTCCCCTGTGATTACCTGGCCCCATTTCTTGCCCTGACCCCCGTCCACCATCACCCCTGGAACCCGGGAGCTGCTGTCTGGCTCCATCCGCGGATGTGAATGTGTAAGTTCAGACCCTCACCGTCTCTCCCCCCAAGTATATGCCCATAATTCTGTCATTTGGGCCCCTCACTGCCTCTCCCTAGACCAAACCTGTCTCCGGCCCCCTTTCAAAAGTACAACTTGGCTCATCTGTCAGGTGCCTCTAACCTGAAGAACCACACCATTCTCCTCTGATGGTTTGGAGAAGCGCAGAGGTTTGAAACACAGATGCGCGACTTCATGTCTTAAATTGTACTGTGTTACACGGGCGATACAGCTTTGGGGTCTAAAATAGCAAAGCAGAAAATCTGTCATCAAAATGTCTGTGAAATGCTGAAGCTTCCTGGCCCAGTTTGAGGGGAAAAAAAAAAAAAAAAAGAAAGAAAAAAAAAAAAAAAAACAACTCACTAGCCTAAGACAGCTAAATTAAAATCACTACCTAACAGCAGGTAAGCTTGTTGCCTTCATCCATATTTCCAAAGCCCCTTACTAATGGATAGTAAATTGAAAGTTCTATCTCTAGCCCTTTATAAAGAAAGCATCTCGCTAATACTGTAATCATCCTGCAGCCTAACAACAGAGGAAATCATGCCATAACAAATACCCTGTTACTAATGGCAACATTGATTTCTGAAATCAGCCAGTAAGTCTAGAAAATGAAAGACAGTTTGAGGCACCTCAAGGCACTGCATTGCCCACTGTTAAAGATGTGGCAGCACACTGTTGAGGGTAATTTTTAAAAAGTTTTTTCTTCCCCTTTTCTTTTTTTTTCCCTTCTCAGTTTCAATAAATATTTCAGTATTAGAGGCAATTCACCACTCCACTTATTAAGTAGATGCCAGCTTAGTTGTGTTGTTATTGTCATGCTTCAGTATACCCTTCTTCTAGGACAAAATTAGTATTAAAATAAAGTGTGAGTCTGGTGGCTTATTACAAACCAGTAAAGAATTGTTAAGACACACAAATCTGCACTGCACATTCCAAAGATTCCGATAGCACTTAATGCCGATGCTTAAACACCCATGAAACACACTGTCTCCACCTGGAGTCCTAGCCTTGTTTGCAGTTCACTTCAGTGAGACACTCTGAAAGAGTTTAATGAGGAACTCCAGCACCACGGAGGGCTAGGCCACACTGCCTGGAGTGACCACCGCCCAAAACTTGCAAGGGAAGGGTTTTCCAGTGTCACCGCCTGACGGCGGGGATTCTGAGATGGATCTTTGTGCACGAAGGCAGCAAAGTGCCAGGTGTCCTACTGTCAGGAGGGATTACTTCTGGCCTCCTGTGAGGAGGTCCCCTCTCCCTGCAGAGTGTCATCTCACGGTTTTTGGGATTTGGGACCTTTCTGGGGCAGAAAGCAGAGCGCATACTGGCTTTCCTAAGTTTTTGGAGTGACGTGGAGTTAACACTGACAGATTTTCCTCCCTCTCCCAGCCCTGCTGAAATGAAAAGGTCTCAGCAGAATATTCCGACACCAAATGTTCGGCTCTATTAATGACGTGTTTACCGTGTTTTTCTCACCTTCTGGCCAAGTGATAGCCTCATGCTATTCCTATCTCTGTTGTTTCCATATCTCTAAATACTCTGTTGAAAAAAGCCCATTTTGCCTAAAAGAACCAACCGGGCTTGGGACTCAAAGGAGAATTCTACTTGAGTTGTGGTTATCTTCTCACTTTTATTTCCCTCATTGAAGTATCGTACAATTGTGAATACTGATTCTTTCATTTCTGGTTGACTTCTTTGTTTTCTTCATATTCAAATTAGACACTTCCATAATTTTCTGACTAAGTAGGAAAATTCATGGCATACCAATATGCAGCCCAAATCAGCCGAATGCCTGGGCCATTCAGGTTTTCCTGGGATTAGGACCCTTAACCAAATCGGGTTAGTCTTCCCTCTTATTTCAACAAGTCTGACTTGTATAAAGTGTGATTAAAATAAGCATTTAAATAAAAATCTTGACACAATAGGTATTTTATTATTACCTGTTAGAGAGAAACCTGCAAGGTGAAGGGGAGAAAAAAAAAAAAATCTTTAAGCCCTTAAGTAAAGAAAGAAGTACTTATTAAGGCTTCTATTAAGAAATAACTGCAAAAACACGGTTTTACAAATTTCTCAGACTGCATAACAATGTCTCAAAACTTAATTTGCATCACTTGATTCTTTTTTTGTTGAAAACTGGGTCAGTAGGGCCTGAGAAACTATTTTTTCAGATCTTAACCAATGAATTCTTCTTTATAAATCGCTGCTCTTAACATGATAGTAGTTCTGAATTCATCATAAAAAACCTTTTTACAGAGAGCCTCTTAGAACAGATCTCCAGAAGAAGGCTTACAATGAGTGGCAGAGACGTCCTTTGTTATCAGATGTAATTCTTTGCAAAGGAGGATTGGAACGGAGTGGCTGTTTAAAAATGTCTTGCTCAGACCGAGACGAAGAAGGGGTCAAGTTTGCAATCAAACAGTTATTGCCGAGATGGGCGACTGTCACTGGCTAGGCTAATGTGGGATGCAGCTGTTTGTTATGTGAGCAAAAGAATGTTTGAATCAGTGAACATGTGAAAATGATTCCAGTGAACCAGAAAATGTGTTTGTTCTTTGGCTCTCCAAACTGCTGAGAACCAAGCTTAAGATCAACTGTGAAAACTAGGACCTTTGACAAATTGAGAGGTCATATTTTCTAACAGAAAATGGACAAGACCAGTCATACAGATCACTTCCCCATCTTTCCCCTTTGTTTTATATTTGTTGTTGCTGTTGATCTGACTTACCAATAATTTCACACCATAGTAGATGTCATTTCTTCCTCCGTGTACAATGCAAAGGGAAACTATTTGGAAAGCAGCAGCTTATAAATTTTACTCTTTTATGACATTTAGAAAGTGGGGCAGCTGTTTTGATGCTCCCTCGTTTCTGGCTCGCGTGCAAATGCTCCGATGGCATTAATCTCTGCATCTTTCCCTAAAACCTCGTCTAAGACTGTGCTCCAATTCGAGCTTTATACCCTGAGTCAGAAGACGACCAAAGTTCTGTTTCTTTAGATTTTGCTTTGGAAATCATGGTCAGAATAATTAAAACTTAATGTACTAAGAAACGATACTGTTCATTATATCCAACAGGGCAGTTACCTTCTGCATTCCCCATAATTTTGGAGAGGGGCTAATTGAAGTGTTGATGGTGGGAAAGGGGTAATTGAATGTGTTGACCCTCTGTTCGTTAAAGTCGGCTAAGTTACATGATCAACGGAAAGCCAGGAAGGGATGCGAAGATGAAAATACTGTTAACCCCTACTACTTCTGGTATAATATTTTGAGATGGACAAGGATTATTTGATCAGCTGGGCTGGAAGCCTTGCGGGGTCTTCTTTTGTTGCCTGAGCTGCATTCCTGAAATGCTGGGTCTCCATCCTGTGCTGGCCCATTGACCACAGCATCAAAGGCCTTTATCCAGGGCTCCCTTGCATTTACATCGGGTGTATAGTGATATGATAGATTTTCTTTCTTTTCCACCTCTTTTTCTCATGTGGCTCCTCCTCCCTGCCCCCATTCATGATAACCACTGCCTGCTCCACACAAACAAATCCGGGCACCCAAAAGAAGGGAAAAAAAGAAAAAGAAAAAGAAAAAATTTAAGTCTGAGGATTAAGATCTTCTTTTTTTTTTTTGCTTGTGCATTCCAATTGTTCTTAAAATATTTGGCAATGTCAATTAGTAACTGAGCAGAGTTAGCTGATGAACACAATTTTCCAGTAGACTGAGCACCCTATTGTTGCCGAGCGAACAGCAGATTTCTGAGGTCATTATCATTCGCTGGTTGCTTGGCCCAGCTGCTTCCTGCTGCAAAAGCCAAACTTTATACTGGAGCTTGGGGATGGCATGCAGCAACAGGGGGCTGGGAGGGGGAGAGGGGAGCTGTCTGCAGAGCCGAAGACAGTCATTATCAGCAGAGGAAACAGAAAGTAAAAGTTTCCAGGCAATTCCAGGAAAACTGCCCTATCAGGCTTCTCCCTCCCGTTCCTCTCCCAGCACCTTCCACCTCCAGGCAGGGAATTAAAAGGACCAGGGGACGCCCCCTGGGCATTGTGGTCGCTAATCTCTTTGCTGAGCAGAACTTTGGAAAACAATAATCCCATTTAACATTTGCTTAAACATCGTTAACCCAATCTAAGGCATGTGAGTGATTTCCTCATTGATAGACTCCTTCATTTTTATTAAAAACAGAAGAAAGAAAAATTATTTTTTAAAAGATGAAATTAAAAACTTGAAATTAGTAAACTTGGGGATGACAAACGGGGAACATTATTTCATTTTCCAGGGGGACCTTTTGAGCGGATACTAGTCTGAAATTCCTTGTAAATCAACTTTAGCATGGAAGGTTCCCCCTGCCCACTCTGGCTTCCCCTTTTTCCTTCCCCCTCTCTCTCCCTCCCCCACCCTTTAATTTGGGAGCTGGTTCAGTGAGATGAAAAGCTGCACTTTTTTAAAGCTCAGCTGTTAAAACTGAGCGCCATATGCAGCCTTTCCGTCCCGATGCGGAAGTGTGTGCAGGCGGCCGCCGTGTTTGTGGAGATTTACGGAGGCTCGGCTGTGTGTGCCGAAGCCCTGCCTGGGCAGATGCTGGCGGGCCCTGCCTCCCGGGAGCTGGCCCCGCCTGGGCTAATAGGCTGGCCAGATTCGGGCTGGCTCCTGGGGCGTGTCCAGTGGGGCAGAGGTCAGGGGTCCAGGTGGGTTCCCTCTGGTCTCCCACCTTTCCGCTGGATCTGGGGGCGGTCCGCCCACCGGCCGTGGTGCTGGAGCTGGGGAACAGTAGCCCTCAGATGCTGATTCACCTCACCGTCCTCCTGTGTGGGGGTCGGACGCCTGACAGCAGCTCCTTTTTATAAACTTCCCATCACTCCGTGCCCTTTGATTGTCTTGTGCCTGGGAACACTCAGTGCCACTCTGGGGCCTTGGCTGTCTCTCTCACCCCTTTGCGCGGAGCTGTAAATCCCACTTCCACGGGGCTGCCCGATGGTGCTGTCACTTAACATTTCAGAAAGAGAGAAATCGTTCTGGCTCTGAAAGTCCTCAGATTGGGAGTGTGATATAAAAGATGTGTGACATGAGATCCCAGAAGCGAAGCCTGTTTCCTCTACGTTCCTGGGGATTCCCAGATTACCAGGACACCGTCTTCTGTCCGAGGGATTGATTCCTGCCGCAGGGTCACTGGAGCGCTGCCTTTGTTTAACCCCACTCTGCCCACCTTCATGTCCCTCCTGTGCTCCTACGGACGCTGCGCTCCTGCCCGGAGAGCTCAGGGAGCCCGAGGTGCCCACGGTGTGCTCCTTCTGTACTCATGTTAACACAAGGAACAAACGTTCATTTAAATCTAAATTTAATGCTAATAAGAAAAACACGGATTAGGTAAGGACAGGTTACAATGAGGCAAAGAGTTAAACAGTCAACTTTCAAAATGGAGCATGAAACATTAGCTGCGTGATTGCCGTTTACTGGAATGGGAGGTTCGGGCTCAGGTCCTGGCCACCACCTGGGGTGTGTTGGGGCTGGAATTAGCAGTTTGCTTTGCAAATGGCCACAGTGTGGCCTCTGCTTGTTGGTCAAAAGCAGGTGTCATGAGCTACCTTTCATCCACCCACTCTCTTGCTATGCCATCAGGTACCTGGGAACGTAGGCCCAATGTGTCAGTACCACCAGCGGCCACTGGGCAGCTTGGGTTCACCAGACCCCTTCTCCATCAGGCTGCTTGTGCCTTCGAATCCCTTCATTGGCATGGAGCTCTGTGCCCCCTTATAAGAAGCACACTCCTGAGAGGGTAAAGCAGGAAAGTCTTCCTTGCTTAAGGAGGTTCTAGTAGGTGGCCCTGATGTCTTAGGGGTGGAAACAGGGACAAGCTTCAACAAGTCTCCTATTTTACTGGCTTTCAAGATTCCCTGGATTCTAGGGGGAGACCGCTGGGATACTTGGGGATGTTGAGATGGAGAGCAGAGGGAGACCTGGGACAGATCCGTGTTGGAAGCACTTTGCAGCATTCTGAGCCTGTGAGGTTGGAAGAGGAGTGAGCCCTAACTCCCATAACTGTTGAGCTGTTTTGGAGCGTTGATGGTAGGGGTGGAGAAACACCTGCAGAGATCAGGAGACTGGATTTGTGCAAACGTCCCAAATTCGTGGTAATTGGGCTGGAACCTTTGCCATCTGTGACCCTTGGGCCTGCTTGCTGCCCTTCTGGGTTCCTCACCTCCCTCTCCTCTGTTGGCATGTGACAGCGCCTCCCCCACCTGTGTGGACCGGGCTGGCGTGTTGAGGAGGAACGAGGGGGTGCAGTGAGGCTCGCAAATGCTTGAGGAAAGGGGGCTCCCCAGCAGGGTGTGAGGCAGGTGGTGGGGGGGACTCTCTGTCCTCTCCAGGAAGCAAGCGTCACAGCAGCTGAGAGGAGCCTTGGGTCCCCCATGCCTTTTCCTGGCAGGACGGGGCGACGGCAACATTTACTTAAGCTGTGGAGTTTGGCACTGTTGCCGCCAGGCGCCATCTGGAAAGCCCTTCTCAGGAAGCCGTGGGCCCTCCCTAAAGAGCTCAGGGGAGCAGGTCTTGGGCAAAGTTTTGGGCCTTTTTTCTTGGGCAGAACCTGAGCGGCAAGACACCTGAGCAGGGCTCGGGGGTCCCCTGGGAGCTGTGTAGCTAAAGCAGGTCCTCCTCGGTGTGTGCGTGGCTTTTCTCTCTGCTGGGCTTCTCCACTTAATTCTGAGCCAGATCTGGTGTAGCTTTTCTTTGTCAGGAGAGCACTCAATTTCCTGGGGCTGTATTTCCATTTATTTATTTTGTATTGCATTTTACTTACTGTTTTCACCTAAGTCCTAGTATGCTGTGGGTGCAAAGGTGTGGAGCCAGCCAAGACTGTCCTGGTTAGTTACCGAGACAACCCTGTAATAATGGGGCTTGTTAACATAATGTAAGAAGTGAATATTGTGCCTCTAATATGTGCTGGGAGGCAGGAGGGAGAACTGGGTGGCTTGGCTGGTGACAAACAGGGCCGAGCTAAGCACAGAGATTTGCCACCATCCTCTCCCTAATCCACATCTTCAAAAAAGGCTGCGGAACTCCAAAACAGTGCATGCCTGAACACTCCCTACGGCTACCTGATGGGTGGGCCAAGGCACTAAGGGAGCTGTGCTGTGCGCAGGGGCAGCGGTGGGTGGAATTCACGTGCCCGGGCCTGTTTTCTTTTCCCACCAAGGGAAAGTTGTCCAGGGCCTGGCTTCTTGGGGGACCCACCTCTTTGTTGCTGTGAGCCTTGGGGTTTTGTGTGACATGTGGCATGTGTCTGAGAGACGTGGGAGACACAGCACAAGCTGACTCCTTGGCTGGTCCGGCCCTCCTCTTGGGGGTGCCCAGCCAGGTGCTGGCAGGAGGAAGTGGGTAGTGGGTGGGCTTGGCTTTCTATGCCTCGTCACTTGCTTTCAAAGGGTGGGGTCCTGTTTCAGCTTTTTCTGGAAGCAGGGCACACCTTGGGGAGACTGTGATGTTTTACTCTGCGCCTTGGGTGCAGAGGATGCCACAGAGGATCCGTTCTCTCCCCTGGGAGGTGCCTGGCTGGGCTGGGACTTAGGCGGACACCAGTTTCTTTCCTCTGGTTTGACCTCAGTTCCAAAGCCTTTTGATGTACGACGAAACAGGTCCCCTCCGTGGCGCTCTCGTCTCTTCATTACAGTAATGTCCCGAAACTCTTAACTCAGTGGCTGTCATCGTGGTTTCTGGACACCCTCGGTTGTCTTCAATCATCTTGAGAGGTATTTTGGAAAATTTCCAACTTCCTTATGTTTAGTTCAATGTAAAATGTGTGCAGTGGTTGTTTCCTTGAAGACCGAGACAGATACATGTTTCTCTTTATTGCTAAATATATTCTGTTAAATTTGTTGCTAAAATAGGTGTTTTAGGGTTGTTGGTTTTTTTTAAGTAATTTGCCTTGAAAAATTGTAGTGATCCTTCAGCAAAGTTGCTGTGTGACATAAAATAATCCCTGTGTGGGGGGAGCCTTGGCAGCTGGGGCCTGACCACCTCTGAAATGTCCTGTATGAGTGACCTTCAAACCCTTGCCACTTGGTCTCCTCCTAGAGAGACATTTACTGACTTCTTTGTTGCTATTTTTGTTGTTTAATGACATTATTGTTATTTTTCTCCTACATTAATTCTTGTTCATCTTGGACATTGAGAAAATACACATAAGTACAAATAAAAATAATTTTTAAATATATGTGCCCTTACCACTCAGAGATAACCACTGCAGACATTTTAGTCCATTCCTTCCCAGTCCTTTTTGTGCACTTGAAGATGTATTTCACAAAAAAGGACCATACTGCATGCACAGTCTTCTATATGATATAGTTTTTACTTAAATATATGTCACATATTTTTTTCCATTGAATATTCAACACAAGGATCAACAAACTTTTTCTGTAAAGGACCAGATAATAAATAATTTAGGTGTTGCAGGACATGTGGGCTCTTTTGTAACTACTCGATTCTGCCATAAATGAAAGGGCTTGATGGTTTCCAATAAAACTTTATTTACAAAAACAGGTGACAGAAGGATTTGTCCATGGGCTATCCTTTGCACACTCCTGTTCTTTAGTAATAGCTGTCCTTTTATAAAAGCTTCATACACGTAGTATGTTCCTTGAGGAAATATTAGAAATATGGAGAAGCAAAGGGAAAAATCTGCCTCTAGTGATCTGCTGAGCATAGTAGAAAATTTGTTTCCATTTTTTCATTTCTGCACCTAAATCTTTCTGATCATCTGTACAATTATTTCCCTAAGTGGTACTCCTCGACATGGAATCTCAGGTCACAGGCTGGCAACACTGAAGCTGCAGATGTGTATTACCCAGGAGGGTGCTGTGTCTTGAGGCCATTTCTTCCAGTGCTGGAGATTTTACTGAGAAAGTTCCTCGTAAGGTTATATTGAAATCTGTCTCCCTCAAGGTAGTTCCCTGTCACCAAGCAACTCTGTGACTCATTTGTTCATTCATAAATTCATTCATTTGTTCATTCATTAATTCATTTTTTCATTCAAGGACAAAATGCTTATTAAGTAGGTTCTGAACACCGAGCAATGTGCTAGATGCTGGAGATTCAAGGATGATAGGGATAGGTCGCAGTGCCCAGAGGCCCAGAGCCTGGGAGCCGGGACAAGTCCTTCACAAGAGGGGTAGATGCACGGGAGGGCCGCCCCAGGGCTGGAGGAGATGCACTTGCCTTGGCATCCACATTTGTTCCCAAGGGACCTGAAAGGGTGACGGAACCTCCTCAGTCACCTCAGTAGCTCCTGTGGCAGGTAACTCTTTCCCATTGTAGAATCTGGCCAATTCGGTGACTTCTGGGGGAAGCACCCCCAGCTCAGCCACTGCGGCTGGCTGTCCTCTCTCTCCCTGGCTGTGAACTGGAGTTGAACTCACTTTCTTGCTGCAGAAGAGGCCCTGGGGAGAGTCCAACTGGTGCTTTTGAGGGCGACCCCTCAGGCCAAGAAGGGGGCCAGATGGGAGCTTGTCGGGGCTTGCAGCTTTGTGGCATGTATGTCCTGGCAGCTGGTCACCCCACAACAGGGGCCAGCCCTGAGGGGGGCAGCAGGAAGAGGCAGGGTGGAGCTCCACACCAGGGAGTGAGGGGCAGGCCCCCGGCTCCAGCTCACCTGCCCTGACCACCCTGTCATTGTCGCCAGTGGTTCATGGGCAGGGGGAGGGCACGAGTCAGGTGTCAGGTGGAGTGTGGACTCCTGTTGGGACCCTGCAGGTAGAGCCTGTGAGAGCTTGTCAGACGTACACTGGGAAAGAGGCTCTCTGCATTTTACCCAAACTAACCTGACTTCAGAACTGTCCATACCTGTCCCACAGAGGATCAGGTGAGTCATCGGGGGTCGGGGGGGGGCGGGCTGTACCCACCTCATATGTCAAAATGTCCAGCGTCAGTAGAGGATGGTGGGCACTGCAGACAGTGCCAGTTTTCTTTTTGGATGGTGGGTCATGAACTAAATACAGACCCACTATGAGAATGAGTGGAAACAATTTCTTCTGGTACATATCAGACCTCAATTGCCCTTTATTTTCTGTGAATGGAAACGTCATAATCATAAGCCTGGCTATTAACCCAGAGACAAGTGCATTTTCTAATGTTTAAGAAACGGCTCCGGGCAGAGCACATACTTCAGCCAGAACTTGACCTTCACACACAGTCAGGCTTTACCCACCCTGCTGGGCTATTTGGGCAGCTCACTCCCCTCCCCGGGGCCTGGGGAGTGGGGGTGGGGAAGTCTAGAAGACTCTTAGACCCCTTTCATCTTGCTTTTCCCCTCCTCTCCTCTCCCTTCCCAAATGTTTCCACGGCCTGAGGGTAACTTTCAAGGGTCTCATCCACTGAGCAGAGAACTAGGGTTTGTAGATGCTAAGGATTTGGGGGTTTCTTGGCGATCTGTGTTTGAGCCTCGAGCAGGCAGTGAGGTCGTGTTATCTCTGAGGGGCCCGGTGTGCCCGGTGGGGCTGGGAAGACCCTCTTTTAGCTCCTTTCCCACCGGGCACCTTCCCACCGGCTCTCCCTGTCTGGGGCCTGTATGCCCTGGAGACAGGGTCCTGCCCCCGGAGGGGCACTGCCAGGGCCCCGCCCTCAGTGCTGCTCAAGGCTTGCTCCTCCCCTCCTGGGGGCTGACTTGGCAGGGCTGCAGGAAGTGGAGAGCGTCGCGGTCATGGTGGAGGGCTCCAGTGCTGGCCCTCAGGAGCTGTGAGACCCAGCAAGGGCTCCTTAGCCTCTCCATGCTTCCGTGTCCTAGAGCCTGCGGCCCGCCGGAGGAGAGGCTGTCAACAGCCGTGTAAACTGTATTGAGTTCCAAAGCTAGGAAGTGGTGGAGCTGAGATTCTAGCCACGTCTGTCTGACCTCTTGCCTTTTAGTTCCACTGTTGGGTCGTGCTGGGGATGGGGTGAATGCAGCCAAAAGCAGAAGCCCTGCTCGCCAGCCCCATGTCCCGCTCCACGCTGGCCAAGATCAGCCCTGTTAGGACAGGCTCTGGGAAGCTCAGACAAGTACTCCTTCCCTCTCTGTGTGTCTCGGGGGAGGTTGTCCTCGCATCTTTTCCAGAAGAGAAGCAAGGAAGGGGGTGGCCCCGCGCTTGCTCAGCTCTGCTGAGGATCGACTGGGACCCGGCCCAAGCTGCACACTTAGGCTTAAAGTGACTCCCCAAAGCTGCGGTTTCAGGGATCCCCTAACCTCTACTCAAGGTCACATGTGTAGCAAGTCACAAGTGTCTGGCGGCCGTGTCCCCAGGGTGACAGAGAGGATGGGGCCCCAGGAGCAGGGCCTGGTGACAGAGGACCCAGCTCTCTTCCTGTGCAGCTTGCCCGAGTCTCAGTTCCCCTTCCCTCCCAGCTCTACCACGCTCTGCCAGTCCTGTTTCTGTCTCCGTGCTCTCCTGCGCAGGCCAGTGCTGGAAGGTGGCCTGGGTGTGGGTGGTGGGCCAGAGGACAGGACAGGAGGCGGAGGCACAGGGCTGGCGCCAGCTCGCAGCTCTCCCCAGCCACCGACTCTTTCCAGAGAGGAGCGGGGAAGCCCCCACGGGCAGATGAAGAGAAAGGGAAGAGGCTCCCCTGCTCCTCCTTCCCGGTCAGCACCGGCCTCCGAGGTGTAAATTAGGAGGCAGAGTCATCATCTGGGAAGGCTTCCAGAGGAGGGGCTGCCGGGTTCTTTGTTGTCGCTCCTGGTGGCACTAAGAACTGAACCAAGCGGCCACTTCGCACTGGCCGCGCCGAGCAGAATGCTCTGGGCCGTCACTGTGCTCTGGACCCACCTAGGGTGGTCCCAGGGAAGGACCCGGGATCTGCTCGGGGGCTGAGTCTGCTGTCGTGGGTGTAGGGGGTTTAGCAGGTTCAAACTGACCCTAGCTTCTGGGAATAGAGCATTCAACACGCAGTTATGACTGTGTGTGTGTATGTCGGGAGGCTAGTGTGTGTCTGAACGTTTGTTGTCTGTGTTGGGATATGACTTGGTGTGCGAGTGGTCGCGCTGTCTTGGGCTGGTGTTGCTGTGTGAGTATCTGTAAGGCGCTTTAATTTTTTGGCTGCAGTTGCCGAGGGTGGATGTATTACCGTGTGGTGCTGTGTGTGGGGGGGGTGGATGTGTGTTGGGCCGTGGGTGTACTGGGATGGGAGTGGACATGCACGCACCGGGTACGTGTATTGGTGTGTACGGGTGAGGGTGAGTTGGGATACGAAGCTCAGTACGTGTGTGTGGGCATTGCGGTGTGGTTAGGGTGTGGGATCGGGGTTTGCAGATATGTTGGTGTGGCTGTGTGGTTTGGGGGAGTGCATATTTGTGTGTTGACACGTGCTAGTAGGGGTGTGTGTGTTGAGATGTATGTAACGGTGTGCGGGGTGTGTGTTGATATAGGTGTCAGGTGTGCGGTGTGTGGTCGTGTGTGTTGGTGCATTGATGCATGTGTTAGTGAAGATGCGTGTGCTGGGATGTGTGTATCTGTGTGTGTCTGCCTGTGTTGGTATGGGTGTTGAGGTGTGTGTTGTGTGGCTAAGGATGTGTGTGGTGGGTGGCACGATGGCCTCCTGTTACGTAGGGACGCTGACCTCCTTGAAGCATCGTGACCTTTTAGCCTTCCCTGCGGGAAGAGAAGCTGGTCCTGAGCCCAGCCCTGCCCCTTAGAGCTTTGCTAATGGAGTCTCCCTTGCCTGTTGCCGCCTCAGCCTCGGGCGGAAGCTCTGGCTCCTGGGTTATGAGTTGGCACATGCAGCGGGGGCTGCCTTCCAGCATCTCACAGCCAAGCCCTCTGAGGCCTCATGCTCCTCCAGGAAGAAGTTGGGGCTTGAGGGTTGGGGTCCCCATCCAGGGAACCTCTGTTCTGGGTTCAGCCGGCATGTGTGTGGAGTGGGCCTGAGAGCTCCGAGAGGACAGGGGCTGTGCTGTCCTCAGGTGTGTTCCCATCGTGGTCCCTGGCGCTGGGCACGGGATGCAGCAGGTGTTCGGGGGATGCTCGTTGACTCTTACGGAATAAAATGAAATGTGCTCTCCTGGGACAAAGGGCGCTTGCCCAGGAGCCAGCCAGGCCTCGGGCCTGCCCACCACTCCCCCTCGAGGTGCCGAAGAACCTGAAATCACAGTGCAGAGCCTGCACCGCAGACCTGCAGTGAGTCCCTGTGAGCTGGCCAGGCGTCCCTCTGCCAGGAGCGGGAGGACCCAAGGGCATGAGGGAGCCTGGGGGTCAGAGACGGGCCCAGGGCGGGTGAGTGCCCCTCTGGGGGCAAGTCCTCTCGGGGATGGGCTCAGTCTGCCATCAGCACCTGGGGACCCCCTCTCCGGAACAGTGGCAACCTGGGCTCCAAGTGCAACTCCTCCTCCCTGGATGACCATCCTCCACGAGCCTCAAAGCAGTGTCTCTCCTTCCCCCAACTCCTTGGAGCTCATGGACACAGTGACAGCCTCACTGACTGTGAGCCTGCTGGGGGCCAGGGCAGTGGGGTAGAGCTGTTGCCGTGGGCACTGCTTCCTCCGTCTGCAGACTGTTTAAAGGCTTCAGCTGTGTTACCAGCAGCTTGAAAAGTGATCTTGCAGCCACTTTGGGGTTTAGTTAGCCACGTTCTATGGCCATCGTGGATGATCTAGGGTGCAGGCCTGGGAGTTGGAGGTGAGCCTTACTGAGCCCACCACAGGTGGGGGTCTTCAGAATGGTGCCCCAGACAAGCAGCAAGCATTGAGGGGTGTCATTCTGGTCAAAGGCTGGGGACCAGAAGGATACTGGGCCCTTGAGGAGCTTAGGATCCATTTGGCAGGGGACTCTTCCGTTTCCTGAAACTTAAAATAATCTACCAGCTGTTTTATAAAGTCAGAAAGAAAAAGTGTCAGAGAACAGCATGTATGGGTCAGGGCAGCTATGGATTTGGTGAAACTTTTCCTGGAAATCGCGTGGAGCAGAGACCATGTGTCAGCTCTGCCCGGCTTCTGCTGGAAATCTGTGAAGCCAGTGCTTTGGGGTCAAATGACCTTTTCTGGTTAGTGGCGGAAGAAATGCTTCCACCTCTGAGGTACGAGCCCCGTGAAGAACGATGCGAAGGTCCTGGAGACTCTGGTGGAGGAAGCCAGGAGTGGTGGAGGAGCAGGTGCCCACGAGGTAGAGGGCAGATGCCTCGGGGTGGGCTCCTTCCCAGGGAGAGCAGGGCCCGTGGAGGCTCGACAGCCACCGTCGGTGGCTGTGCTCCTCAGGGCATTGGAGGGAACATACCTGAACCCCCGAAGGGCAAGCAGTGTGGGGACGGAGCTGCCTGGGAAAGGAGGGACTGTCAGGGCGGCCGGGTGAGCAGGGACGGTGGCCCAGGGGTGGAGCGGCCCATTGAACGATTAGCCTGCATCCCTTCCCCGCTCAGAACACTGCGGTGACTTTCCATTGTGTGGGGAATAAAATCTGTGGTATCAAGGCCTGGAATTGTACACCCCCTCCCTCCTCTCTGACCACCCCCTTGGTGGCCTCTGTGTTGTCTGTCGTTTCTGGGGTGAGCTCTGGACACAGACTCTCACAGGCTGGTTCCATCCCATCACGCAGACCTCTCCCCTCCAGTGGCCTTTCCGTGAGCCCCCACTATGAACGATCACTTCCCAGCCCCTCGCTGGAAACATTATCCTGTATTGTCATCTTCAAGGCCTTTGGGAAGCGTCGTGTTCTCTGTGTGCTGATCTACCCGTGACTCGAGTGCACAGCACTGCCCACAGTAGTGCCCGCCACACGGTGGAGGCTCAGTAAACGTTTTTTAAAAGACACGGCGGTAAAAGGCACATAACACAAAATGCACCATCTTAACCATTTTTAAGTGTGTGGTTCAGTGGCATTAAGTGCATTCACATTGTGTGCAACCGTCACCACCATCCATCCACAGAACTCTTCATTTGGCAGAACTGAAGCTCTGTACCTGTTCATCAGTGGCCCCCATTCCCTGCCCCCAGCCTGGCAGCAGCCTTTCTACTCTCTGTCTCTATGCATATGATACTCTGGGTACCTCATGTAAGTGGAATCATACGGTGTGTGTCCTCCTGTGACTGGCTTAGTCCCTTAGCATGATGTCCTCCAGGTTCATCTGTGCTGTAGCAGGTGCAGGATTTCCTCCCTTTTTAAGGCTGAATAATATTCCATTGTATGGATGGACCACATTTTGTTTATCCACTCATCTGTCACTGTACACTGCCTTCATTTCAAGAAATACTTTCGCGTAAGTGAATGAAGGCAGGGTGTGGCCTGGCCTCCACTGTCCCCTGCCTGAGGGAAGGGGTTGTGACTTTGGATTCGTTGAGTTAATTCACAGTATCCCGAGCTACTGGCTCCCCAGAAGCCAGGGGCTGCTTTCCTCAGCAGAGCACGTGTTGGGGTCTGAGCATTTTGGAATTCGGCATGGGTCAGACCTTGGCCCTCTGGGAGGGCTGCCGTGTGCCCTGAGGGGCCACACATCCTTCCACAGGGACGAGCCCAGTGTCTGCCGTCGGGCAGGGCGGGTGGAGGGGGAGCTGTGGTCCCTGGAGCTGATGCTGGAAGAGGAGTGGACACACATGGCAGCAGCTCTGTGGCAAAGGCTTAACTGCCCCCAACCAGGAATGCTGCATGGTTTTGCTGGAAGCCGAAATTCTAGAAGACAGCCAGTGTTGTCCAGTACGTTTTTTTTTCTTGAATTTAATTTAATTTTTTTATACAGCAGGTTCTTATTAGTTATCTATTTTATACATATTAGTGTACCTATGTCAATCCCAATCTCCCAATTCATCCCACCACTAACCCCCTCCCCCCCAGCTTTCCCCACTTGGTGTCCATATGTTTCTTCCAGTACTTTTTATTGGAAGTTCAACATTCTCCTCGAAGCTCGTCCCGTGCCTCTTTGGAGTAGAATCCCTATCTTACCCGCTTAACACAGCCTGGGTTGATGCTGACTTCAGGGCAAAGATGAGGCCTTGGGGATCCAGGCTGGGGTGGGGAAGTGCAGTGACTGACTTCCGGTCTGAGGGAGGCGACTGGACCCGTGCTGGGGAAGGGCCTCAGCCCAGCGAGCTGGCTTCAGGCAGACTCGGCCAGCTCAGTGGCAGCCTCGGAGCTGCTGCTGGGGACCCCGTGTACCGTGGGCCACCTGGCCTGTGCAGGGTGCTGCAGGGCACACATCGCCTTCCACGCTCAGCGAGTCCTAAGCTGGGGTGAGGTGTCCACCCTGAGCCAGGAGCACAGACGGCAGGACACGGCTTGTCTCAGAGTCGGCTTGTGTGGTGTGGACCCAATAGGGTCTGTGAGGGCTGCCAGCTTCTTGGCCTTCTTGCTGGAGGGAGTGGGAGTGGGAAGAGAACAGCAAGATGTGGGATGGAGAAGATGGTCTTGGAAGGGAAGCTGGGGTGCTGGAGAGAAGAAGGACGCTGTGGACAGGCGAGGAGTAGAGCAGGGCCCTGGGGGTCCTGGCCCCGGTGCTGACCTGCACCCTGGCAGGACAGATGCCTAATGCTGAGATCTACAGGGGAGGAGGCGAGGACGCCTTGGCTTGGGGTGAAGGTTCAAGGGAATTCAGGCAGAATTTCACTCATTCAGCTCTCGGCTGAGGACGTTGAGAGGTCAGGTGAGTGTCCTTACACCTGCCCCATAAAGGTGAGGTCTCTCCAGGCTTCCTGGGGTTTTGTCCCTCCGCTGGTGCCTGGGAGGCCCAGATACCCGTGACTCAGGGCTGTGGGTGCGCTGCTGTGGACCCGCTTCTGCAGCGGGTGTTACCTTCTGTCCCAGTCTGCTCAGGCTGCCGTCACAGCTTTCCATAGACTGGTACATACACAACAGAAATTTCTCTCTCACAGTTCTGGAGGCTGGAAGTCCAAGGTCAGGTGCCGACAGATTCAGTGTTGGATGTGGACCCACTTCCCATGGTGGAAGGTGAGGAGCTCGCTGGAGTCTCTCTAACAGGGGACCTAATCCATTCATGAGGCTCCATCCCCACGACCTAAGCGCCTCCCAAGACTGTCACATTAGGGGTTAGGATTTCAATATATGAATTTATGAATTTTAGGGGGACAAAATATCCAGTCTGTAGTACTTCCTCACTGATCCCCCTGCCCCCAAAGCAGTGTTATCAATCAAGCCAGTTCTCTAAACAGAAACATAATAGAAAAGAAAATGACAGGAAACTCCAGCATGCGGTGAGCCTGCCCAGTGGTTCCCAGGTGAAATGTCCTCACGGGAACATGACAAGCCAATCCACCTAGACCCTCCTCCGCTTGCTGGGTAACCACAGCCCTTGGTGGATGGAGGCAGGTCTCAAAGGGGAATGAAAAGCAGCCAGGGACAGGGGTACCCATCCCACACCTGGCACCCTGCTCCTCCAGGGGTGCCCAACCCAGCTCACAGTTCCCACGGCCCCCACGTGGGGGTAGGAGAGGGCGCCTCGGGGCTGAACAAGGATGCCAGAGACAGACAGTGGCTGCTTTGGAATCTCAGTGCAGGTTACAAATGGGATTGAGCAAGTTCTGCTTTTCTCAGAACTGCCTCACATCTTCCCCACGTGTTCTTGACTGCTAGACACACAGTATTTAGCTGATGGGAACAGCACCCAGTGGTCCCCAGGGGGAGAAATGTAATTTTTAAGAAGTATTATACTAGTTAAGGTCATTTGTAAAGTGCTGCCGTGTCGAGCTGGCCCCATGGCCTTGTCCTGAGTGAGCAGTGGATGAGGGGGTCCGAGGGGGAGAGGGGCTGTCTTCTGCCTGTCCACCAGCCTCCCTCCTGCTGGCCCATTGGAAATACTTCAACTGCACTCTTTTTGGGGGAGGGGTGGGTAGTAAACTTTTTATTTCAGAATAGTGTTAAATTTATAGAAGAGTTGCAAGGATAACCCGGAGGGTAGGGTTCCCCGTACTCCACACTGGCTTCCCTCATTGTCAACGTTATTAGGGTCCATTTTGTCCCAAGGAATGAACCAATCCATTACCATTAGCTGAAGTCCATACTTTATTCAGAGTTCCTTAGTTTTTACCTAATGTTTTTATTTTGTGCCCGGATCCCACCCAAGATTCCATGTTACATTTAGGTTTTTTAATAAACTTTGTTTTTTGGAGCAGTTTTAGGTTCATAGCAAAATTGAGTGGAAAATACAGTGTTCCCACATACTTTGTGTCCCCCACAACTTCCCCTGCTGTTGGCACGAGTTTTCATGTCCCCTTAGGCTCCTTTTTTTGGCTGTGATAGTTTCTCTAATTTTCCTTGTTTTTTGTGGCTGTGACAGTTTTGAGGAGTACTGATCAGGTATTTTATAGACTGTCCTTCAACTTGGGTTTGTCTGATGTTTCCCTCAGGGTTAGACTGGAGTTTGGGGCTCTTGGAAGACCCCAGGGGTAAAGTGACCTTCTCATAACAGTATATCAAGGGCGCATGCTGTCAACCTGACTTATCACTGTTGATGTTGACCTTGGTCACCTGGCTGAGATCTTGTCTGGCAGCTTTGGCCACTGTAAAGCCACGCCCCTTTTAAAGTAGGCAGGACCAGCTACATAATCTGCAGGGCTCAGTGCAAAATGAAAAGGTGGAGCCCATTGTTTAGAATTACTAAGAATTTCAAGATGATGATTGCAGAACATTAAATCAAGTCAGAGTCCTTCTAGGCGCAAAGCCATGTGTGACTGCACTGGTCCCATGAAGCCAGCCCTGTTTATAGGACTGTGGGCACACGGAGAGGAGCCTTGCACGGGTGGTCACTTATCCCCGAGCAGTTGAAGGGGGAGGATGGCTGGAGAGGGTCAGAAGCACCCTGGGTGGTGTGGGTATCACCGGGTGGACAGAGCACGTCAGCACATTACAGGTGTCTGCAGGGTTTCTACTGAGCCACCTGTGGGGGAACCTGAAAAAGTCCACCTGAGCCCCCTGCAAGCTCTGTCTGGACAGAGAGAGGGTGGTCAGGGGTATGCGTGAGACAGCAGTTAGCAGCAAACAGAGCAGCTCCATAATATTTTTTAAATGTGCTGCTTTCATTTTTTTTCAATTTTCTCCTTTTTCTCAGTGCCCAGAGCAGCACTTTCTCCCTAGAAGACCTTAGAATATTTTATGTACAAAATGCAAAATGATCCTGTCTCTGCTGGGCAAACTGGGGATCCCCGTTGGAGGGGTGCACCTGGTGACGGCTGCGCCTCTCCAGGCTGCTCTCTCACTTGGAGAGGCGAGCATTTCGCGTCTCAGGTGCATACCTGTGCAAGCGCAGACCCCTTGCTGCAGCATCAGTGCAGTGATGAGTGTACAGCTGCCAACCGGCTTCTCCTTGCTGTTACTCACCCAGCTGTTTAGAGAAGGAGAGAGCATTTCTAACCAGCCATATGGCATGGAGTTTTATTTGCCGTGGTAAGTTAAAAAGTACATTATTGGTCAGCATCTTGCATGCAAATTTTGACATTGCATTCCAGGAGTACCTGCAGAAGAGAGTGGTGGCGAGTCGGATCTGTGTAATTACATTGCTGTGCAGGCTTGTAACGTTGCCATCTCTAACTACACCCGGTATCTCATCGCGACGGCTGCCCGGGGATATTGCTGCACGACTCCTGTAGCCGGAGAAAGATTATGTAAACATGGTGTGCAATCTCGAAAGTGAGTAATGAAGTTGAGTACTTGTTGCAAAAATTAATAAATGGCTGGTTTACACGTGATGGAGGAGTCTCCGTGTGAGAACTGAATCGCGGCGTAGTGATGGATAAATGCACCTCCAGGCACCGGTGACTTGAAGAAATTCATCCTTTTTTCTATCAGGATGATCAAATGGACAATTCTAGTCTATGCCCTTAACTTTCTACTAGACCAGCATGAAATCATCACAAATAGATCTTTCTGCTCCTCTTTGCCTGTCAGACTCTTCACCCTTGCCTCGGAGGAGAGTGTGGCAGTGATGTGGGGCTGTTTGCAGTTTCCGGAATGGCCGTGTGGTCCCAGGGCCTTGCCTTTGTAGATGCTCTTCCTGCACTCCTATCTGTCAAGTGCCTACGACGTGTCCCGAAGTCATTGTCCGGCTAGGAAGTCTGTTTTGAGCCTTGGTTCAGGTGCCACTTTCTCTGAGGAGCCTTTCTATCCACCCCTGTCTGCAGTGCTTCCCGCCCCAGAAAATTAACCCGTGGCCGCTGGTGCCCATACTTCCTTGATGATGCCTAGGTTTCTGTTACCGTCTGTCTCTGCTTAGGAAAGGGATCCATGGAGTCAGACAGACTGGGGTCCAAATCTCAGTTCCACCAAGTACCAGCTCACGTGACCACGAGCACGGAACCTCTGAACCTCAAGTGTCCCATCTGTAAAATGGGAAACGCTCATTTCTAGTTTGTAAGGTTGTTAGAATCAGGTATTAGATCATGTATCTGGCACATAGAAGATGCTCATTAAATATGTGTTAAAAGATGGATGGAGGAAGTGGGACTTCTGCATAGTCCATCAATTCTTAGAGCGGAGAGGAGGCATGTGGGAAAGAAGGCACAGCAGGGAACACAGTGAAGTGTGTGAGCAGCAGGGTGTGTCGAGGACCACCACCCCCTCTGGCTGGGAGAGTGGTGGGGACCAGAAGGAAGTGACTCTGGAAAGGGAAATAGGGCCCAATTGTGGAGGGCCTTGGATGCCAGACGATGACTTTACCCTGCAGGCACTGGGAGTCGTGGGCTGTGTGTGTGTGAAATAGCTAAGGAGGTTTGCCGTGTGGCTATGCCGGGAGCAGTATGCGGGGTTCCGTCCTCACAGTCCTCCCTCCCTCTGGTATCCACCCTTTCCCCCGCCCACACACCCCAGCAGACGTTTCTAGAGCTCCTGGGTCCCGGGCAGTGGCTTGGCCCGGTCCTGGGTGAACTTCTCTTTGCCCCTTCCTCCCCCTCCATCAGTCAGTCCTTCAAAGCGCCGATGTATTGCCAGGAGAGGATATTACACGAAGCCCCTGAAGTGGTGCATTAAAGCAGTTTGGATTTTCTCTTACTGCTAACATTGATTACTATTAATTAAGGTTGATATTTACAATCAGAGGGAGTACAGGAGCAGATCATTTTTTATTAATCGCTCTTCTAGAGTCATCATTAGTCATCATTATCAAAATATTCAGACAGTGGACAGTGGCTGAGTTTTTCAAACCAAGTGATTAAATTATACTACATTATATACAGTCTGTGTCCCCTGTCACCTCTCCCTTTCAGGGTTCTCCCTATTGTCCCCCAAATGGTCTCAGCCTCCTGCCATTTATCCTCTCCTCCACCCCTGCTCTCCCCATCACCCCCTCCTTTCCTTTCCTCCCTCCCTCCCTCTCTTCCTTTCTTTTCCTCACCAGAAATGATACCATCCTGAGATCCTGCAGCTTGCCTTTTTCTTTCAACGATATGGCTTAAAGGTCTCCTTGTGTTATGACTGAGCTCTGGCTTACTCCTTTTCATGTCACTGTAGCATGACTGTGGAATGCATATGCCACGGTATTGTTTATTTTTATTGCCATTCCCCAACTGGTGGACATTTAGGTTATTCCCCTTTCCTTTCCTTCCACTTGTTGTCTTGGTCAGTGACACAGTGGGAATCCCGTGTGCGTCCCACAGCTGCCAGGGTATCTCTGGAGAGGTGGGCTTGCTGCAGCCCACCAGGCTACCCAGCCCCTTCTCAGTTTATCCCCTAACCTTGGCCAATCCAAACCCCACCTGGATCTCCAGCCCCAGCACTCTGCTGTGCTTTTGATGGGGTCCCTCTCCTGGAATGCTTTCTTTCCCCATCTTTCCACGTGTAAATCCTGCCCACATCCTAAGATGCTGGAGCTGTGCGCACTCTTCCAGAGGCTTAAAACTCTCTGCTTCCTCGTCTGAAATTTTCCTGGGAACATATCACTTCATAGTGAAGCTCGGTTGGTGGTCTTATTCTGAATTTTGAGCCCACTGAGGACAGGGACAGAATCTTCCTGGGTCATTATAGGTGCTTACTGAGCTTGTGGTCTTTCCCATGTGTTAGAGAAGAGTGTGGCTCCTGGGCATCTCAGGCTCCTCCTCCCAGGGGTCTGCAGAGATGGGCTCGGGGCATCCCCTGCTCCCTTCCTGCTGAAGCGACTGGTCTACCTCCTCCCCTGTTCCAAATGGGACCCTGAATGGGTTCTTGGAATGAGAAGAGAGGAATTTAGGAATTCCTGTTCCTCCATTTAGGAGTTTTTTTTTTTTTTTAATAGTTAAACAATTGTAGGTAATTTTATTTGTCTGTAATGGTGCACATGGATTTACTAAGTGGGAAAATGTCACTAAGTTGTGGACACATACTGCATACAATTCAAAGAGAATTGGCCTCTGATGGGTAGCAATAAATGTCAAACTGTTCAACATTGATTGTTCTTGAAGGAATATTGCCTAACACAGAATAAAGTACCTTTTCGAGATTATTCAATTGGTCTGACTTTAAATCTAAAAAGAAGTAGGAGTACTGAATCCCACTATGGCTCTCTACCCCTTGTGGTTGGATACAGGAGACCAAGTGGGAATGGGGAATGGACCACTTGGGCCTCTATTTTCTTAATGGCTCCTTCAACCCCCAGAGAGGAGGGAAGAATGTCTAAAAGCCTCTGGTGGTTTCCAACCATCCTGCCAACTTCTTCGTCTGCCGTGCCTGCCTCTTGGGCCTCAGATCCTGCGGCTCTGCTCTCACTCACTATACTCCAGCTATGCTGGTCTGCTTATTGCTCTTCAAAACACTCCAGTATGGGCCTACCCCAGGGCCTTTGCACTTCTGTTCTCTCTGCATAAAATTCCATCCTTCTCTACTTTTCCACAACCATCCATCCAAGGTCAAAGTTCACCTCCATTGTGCCCCACACTTCATTGGTTCCTAACCATTCCATCACTCCTATGTGTGTAACTAGTTGGAATTTGGAATTGTCTTATTTATGTTTTACTAGCATGTTATCTGTCTCCCCACTAGAATGTGAGCTTCATGAGGGCAGGGATGGTGTCTGTCCTGTCTGCTTGGGTAGTCCAGTGCCTAGAGCAGTTCATGACACAAGAGGAGGGACATTTTTCCCTCCTCTCTGGGGGTTGAAGGAGCCATTAAGAGAACAGTAGAAGAATAGTATCCTTCATGAAGTTTGTGATACTATAATAAGTACTGATAGAACAAGTGTGTTGAGTGACTCTCTGCAAAGTGATAGAACATAACATGCATTTTATAATACAGCAATCACCCAGGCATGAAAAAAAGATCCTTTGGCTTCCTTTCAAATGAATCTCCCTTTAGTAGGACTTTTCTCTTTTATGACTTGAAGAAAGTGGGCTTTTCCAGCAGCGGTTGGTTCCTGCTACTTTCTAGACAACCTGGTAATTTGTTTGGAATGCTGGGGCAGAGGGCTCTCATTGCCCATGGCCAGGTCTCTCCCCGCCGGAAACTGAGCTCTCCTTACTGTGCTTTGCTGAGGATGCAGGGCCGGGCACAATAGCTGCAAACTCTCAAGTTTAGCTGATGAATGAAAGGACTTAAGTGAAGTGGAGATTCATGGTAGTTATCAACGTCTAGAATTTTTAAAAAATGTTCTTTCCCTTTGTTTCGGGGCTCCTCTGTTGTTATAAGAGACTGAGGTCAGGGGATAGAGTTCTCTTACTCTGTAGAAATAAAAATCTGTGTACTTCCTCTAGCACTGAATAAAAATAGCTATTCTTCATTTTTTTTAAGAAAAGCACTGTGCAACTTCTCGGTGCTGACTTCTTTGCACCTACTTTGCAGACCTCGGCACCCTCAGAAGGGCTGAAGATGGAGGTCAGTGCGTGCGGGTCAGGGTGCTGACTGATCACGTCCCAAAGAACTGGTTTGTGGATAGTCCTTTGGTGATTTTTTTTTTCCCCTAGGAGAAAGTTTCATGTTTGATCCTGAGAATTAGAAATTAAGAAATATATGCTATGAAGTCATTTTGGCTGATTTAATCTAAACTTCCTATGTGCTCCCGGGCAGAGGGTTCCAGGTTGGGAGGGTCTTGTGGTCTAACTCTGCCCACTCTCATTTGAGCAGCCAAGGTTCCCCACCTGCTTGCACACCCCTGGGTGGGTTCCTCCCTGCCTCTGCTGGGACCCAGGCAGCGTCTGGGGAGCTCCAACTTAGAAGTGCTTCAGATGCGGGGGTCCTGGTGCAGCCCCCGCTGTGCACACAGCAGCAGCTGGACTCTCCGTCTCCCCATGTGTACCCTGGGGAGGAACACGCCCACCTCCCATGACTATTGTGCCAAGGAAACGGTCCTCATCCTCCTTCTATAAAGCAGATAGTACAGCACAGGGCAGACACTCAGTAAAAGTTCTCTTTCTCACTCTCTTTTTTATTGCCCTGAAATCTGCTCCTTAAATCTGGTCCTGGGCTTCCCTGGAGCCCTAGAGATCAGATCTGGCTCTCCCAGGGCCAGAGGACAAATGTCCTTTCGCCTTGAGCCCTGCCTTACTGCCTTATTCCTCTCCCTTCTGACGCTGTGTGGTTAGTGCATGTGGCTTGTTGGTGTGGCCTGCTTGGAGAGGCCCCTCCTCTTTTTGTTCCCCTGCTTCTGAGGCTGTATTTGCCTGTCTTGGGACTGATTCTCTGCTTCCCCTGAGTGGCTTTTCATTGGCTGATCCCTGAAGTCCTTCTTAGGGGCCAGGATGAAACCCTGTCCTCTCCACAGTCCTATGTTGCTGCTCTGGGGTTTTGGACCCTGTTATGAGTTAGGATAGCACTGGCTGCTGTTAGAGATATATCCTGAAGTTACAGTGTCAGGACACAACGATTTATGTTTTTTTCTAACAGAAATCCAACCAGCGTTGGACACCAGGAGCTTTCATTTAGGGAGTGATGGACTCTCAGTATTTCCAGTATGTGGTTTCTGGGGTCACGAAGGGCATTGAAATCAGCTGTCAGGAAGTGGGGAGTGAGGATGACAGGCAGGGGGTTATGGGTAGACCTGGAGGTGGGGTACTTCACTTTGTGCAAATCCCATTGGCTACAACTTGGTCACATGACCCCAGCTGGATGCAGACGAGCCTGGGACATGTCCCTGACTGGGGATTCACTTCTGGCAACCACTCCGTGTGTGGAAGGAGACACGGATGGTTAGTTGACAGCTGTCTCTACTACAGACCGGATGTGGAAAAGACCAGCAACTGTTTAATGGCATCACTCAGTTTAGCCCCTTGGCTAAGTGGTCAGGGTGCTTTCAGAGAGTCCTTCATTCAGGGTGCCTCCTGCCCAGCACCCTGCTTGCCCAGCGCCGTCCACCTGCACTGGTGCTACTCACACCTCCTGGGTTTCTGTCCAAGTCACTGGACGGTCCACAGTGCAGGGCTGGGGACATGTGCCCTCACACATTGCCTGGGGCCTTTCGTGGTGACTTCAGTACATCATTCTGTACCCTACGGCATGACTGGTTATCCAGCCACTTATCCACATTCTTGTCTTGCTCAGTCTCACATTTCTCCGTTTTATCCCCACGGAAATCAAAATGACCTGCTGAAATGCATACGCCCTGCGTCTCATGCGGCTCTCTGTCCTGCTAGCCTGTAGGCTGGGCTGACACAGCCAGTCTCGGGGCACCCACACTGGGCTCCTGGGATTGCTGTTTCCTCTTCTCGGTTTTCCCCAACTGCTTTTAAAAAGTAACATCTAGGCTAAAATCATGCTTGGGATCAATTGTGCATGACCTGAAAGGTTTAGCTTCCCGTTCTCCACAGTTCCTCAAATATCACCACCAAAGCGTTCAGCGCTCTCTTTACAAGCTCTTTCAGTACCAAAATGTGGAATTCACAGGGCCCGGAGATGGGAATTCTGGCCGAGCACACACGGTCTCTCTGAAGATCCTTTTTTTTATCTGTCTCGGGCTCCCTTTGGTCAGATGGTCCCCCTTCCATCCTCGAGATCTTCTTGTTGCTGAACAGACAGATAAACAATCCCATCTTCTCCATCGATTGCTTGACTTGGTGTCTTTGCCCCTCGCAGCAGATCTACAGTTCCTTCCTCCGTCTGTTTCTTGCTCTGAATTGAGCTTTTTAAAAGGGATTTTTTTGGCTGTCCTTAATAATGTTTTGACTCCCTTAGCCTTTGCCAAAGAGAAGGTCAGTGCAAATCCCAGCCACTTATGTCTAAGATTCCCTGGTAGCATGGTCCTTCCTCTTCTCATATTTTATCCAAATCATCAATCAATTACTTGATTCCCTCAACGAATATATATGTATATATGTAAATATGTATTATGTGTACAGTTACATGTATGTGCATGTGTGTGAATGTACAAGTATGTGTATGCAAATGTGTGCAAGTTGGACAGCCACTATGTTCTTTTCAAATCTCCTGTCTTTGGCGATCACACTGGCTTCTCTGGACGCTGCCCTCTTCTCCCTCACTGAGACCTTTCTGGTTACACAGACAGCGGGGCATGTTTACTTATCTTTTACTGAGCTGTCTGCTTGCCTAGACTCTCATGCCCTGGAATTCTACCTCTCTTTACTCCAAGTGTTTCGAACCCTGGCATCCTAAAATTTAGAATACATGTTGGTTAAGGATGAATTACAAACATTTATTGAATTTTTAACAAATGTCAGGCAGTATGCTAACTTGTTAAATGGATTTAAGCTTCTTTAAGCAACTTTATGACATAGGGACTGATTTTATTCTCTAGGGATTAGTGGGGATCTGAGGTTCAGTGATGTTAAGTAACTCCTCCAGTGTAGTGCAGGAAGGGCTGGAGCCTGGATTCTTACTCCAGCTCTGTGCTTGTCTAACCACTGCCCCATCTCCGTGACACTGTCCTGCTCAGCCTACCCCACCCAGTGAATTGGGAATTTTAAGATGACATCATTGTAGTTGCCCAAGATTCTTGTCTTTTCTGCTTTAACTAGTTCCTCCTCATTAGTTAGAACTAAATCTAGAGTAAAAAAAAAAATAAAATAAACCCCCCTAATTATATTCTCCACAGTCTGGAAAATGAAGTTATCATCAAGGTAGGCCAAGATCTTGTCCATGAATAAAGACGAGAGTGATAATAATAAGGTCTGATGCCCGACTGTTTAGCCAGCTAATAGGTCTAATGGATGGTCAGAGAGTGAAAGGTCCTATCAATCCCTTCTCCAGCCCTCTGACTGGTTGCACTGGGAGTTCAGAGTAAATCACCTGTTTCTCCCCTGTCTCTGGGTGGCCTGTAGCAAGGCCACCGTTTCTGCATCCCCTCCTTTAGGCTCACCCATGCAGTCCCCTGCGTGCCTCCACCTGGGGCATATGGGGGCCCGTGAAGCAAGGGGTGAGACTTCTCCTCCACCTTTTGGACTAGGTCTGTTCTCTGGGACTGAGAAGACCTGGCCATTGGGGAAGCCCTGCGCCTACCTCGTATCCTATAGATTTCATCCCTGCCCTAACCTTGAGGCTCTGGTCCGTGTGCTGTGTTTGTCCTATTTCCAGCCCTTTGAACTGGTGACCTTGTGGACCACCCTCTTCTTTGAGGGCATCCCTGTGTTCCTCCCATATCCATCCTACTCTCTGAGTTGTCTCTGCCGTGCCTGGGGGTCCCAGGGTGCCAGGACGTGGGACGAGGTGGGCTGGCCTCCAGGAGGACGTGGTCTGCTCACTTCTGTGAAATACGTCAAAGCACAGCCAGGACCTGCTCCAGGGCCTCCAGACAGGGCCACACTCCCTCATACGTCCCCCTGCCCCTCACACTCAGCAGGTCCCGAACACCCTGCCCCCAAACGGGCCCCTCCTCCTATGTCCCCAGCTTGGTGAACAGCGCCCCACCCACCTGTCGGCTGCTGGAAGCCCAGGAGGTAGCCAGGTAGCTCCCCCGCAAACCCCCACGGGGCCTGTCTTTCCACCTCTTAAAGAACTCTTGAATGAATCCCGTAGTCTCCACAGCAAGGCTTTATTTCACATCCTCATGGTTTTCCCTCTTACTCATGGCCTCTGTCTGGTCTCTCTCTTTGGAGCCTACTCTCTTGTCCAAACCAGTGTTTTCCAAACCCCCAGAAATCTGATCCCACCACTTATTCCCAGTCTAGAACAGCTCAGGGGTTTCCCATTGTCCTCCAGAAAAAGGCCTTGGTCTGACGAGAGCCTTTGGGGTCCAGCCCTGGTCTGTCTCTGCAGCCACTTCCCTTCATCCCCACACTCTGGCTTCCGCTGGCCTGACTCCTCTGATCTCCCAGGGAGTGAATATTCATTCATCTTTCGGGGTCTTTGCCTGCTCCGCTCCCTCCACCTGGAATAGCGCTTCCCCATATTTTTGCTTGGCTAACTCCTTGCTCGCTTTGAAGACTCCTTTGAAACCGTCTTCACTTGGGGTTGAGGGTGATGCCTGGGGTGATCTCTGAGGTACCCAGCCATCCATCCACCAGTGTACCCTCCCCATACCTTATCACAGTTATTCTTCTCTCTCCTCTCACATCTAATCACCCAGGAGACACTCCATTTACTTTGTTGAATGAATGAATGTTCCAGAAATCCAAATTCAGCTGTGTAGGGTGTTTCCTCTCTTTTTGGGTCTTTAATATATCACATAACTGTTGCTCCCCATTCTTTTTCTTTTCCCTTGGCTAACAATGTACTCCTGCACTTTTCCCTCATTACGTGGTTTCCTCCAAGCCTCCAGATATATCTCTTTTTTGGTAATAGCTTTATTGAGATATAATTCACATACCATACAATTCACGCATGTAAAGTGCATATGTAATTCAATGATTTTCAGTATATTCAGAGTTGTGAACGTTCACTGAAATCAATTTTAGGACATTTTAATCACCCCAGAAAGAAGCCCTGTACCCTTTAGCTATCAACCTCAACTCCCCTTTCCTCCCAACCCTAGGAAACCACGAATCTACTTTCTGTCTCTATAGATTTGCTTATTTGGGACATCTTTTAGGTGTTCTTAAGGCTGACCTCTGTGCAGGACCCATGCATGCCTTGCTTGACTCTTGAGCAAGCAGTCGACTTTCTTTTTTACTCTTTCTTTCTTTCCCTTCCTTCCTCCCTCCCCCATTCCTTCCTTCCTTCCTTCTTTCCTTCCTTCCTTTCTTTCTTCTTTTTTCTTTTTGAGCGGGGTGGGGGGGGTTCTGTTCTTGGTCTCCTTAGCAAAGACTATGAAACTCAATGTAATGGCTCTTCATTTTTCCAGGACTCAGAAAAGAGGGGATGATATCTCTTCTTTGTTATAGGATTAATTACTTTGTTTGTAAAGTGCTGTAAGGTTTGTAGAGTGCAGAATCAAACTATTGTTGGTTTTTAGTTGTTCCAAATTAATGTCACTTTCTCAGGGTTTTTTTCTTAATTTGGTCTACCTCATTAGCAAAATCAAATTTCAGAGGAAGATGTTATAAGCCTTCTTTTATCGTATTGCCAGCCTGGAGAAGGTGCAGCGAGAGGAGATGGGCTCAAAGAAGCCGAGGCTGTGGAGGATTTAGCTCAGAGCCCAGTAAAGGCATGCTCTCGCTATGGGGTGGCTGGCGACACACTGGTCCATCAGGAAAGTGAGAGGGGCTCTCAGTCTACTCCTTGTGTTTGCATTTTCTATAATCACTTACCTGGTTTTGGTCTACTTGGCCAAATGCTCCACAAACATTTTCTTGGTTCAGATAAAGGGCAAGGCCTAAGAGGAAATAAAAGTACTAAATATAAGGAACACGGATCATCTGCTCCAGTATTTAAAAATTGCAAACTTAAATAATCAGTTACCATTTTTGGTCTATTGAATCATAACAAATATTAAAAACTGAATCTCCTGGCTGCTGAAAATACAGGGAACCAGAACTTCCAATAATGCTGGTGACTTTCTAGATGGTAGAAATCCCTGTAGAAGACAATTTGTCAATACCTATCAGGAGTAATAACATGTTAAACCCGTTGACCCCGTAATTCTGCTTCTGAGAACCTATTTTAAGGAATTTATCCAAAGTACGAAAAAGCTATATGCATGAAAATGTTCATTATAGCATCATTTAAGATGTCAAAAATTAAAACGGGAATTGAGCTAAATGTATGGCATCGGGGTGTTCCGTGGAACCAGATCTCCCTGATGGACAGTTGTGCGGTCAATTAAAATGATGGTTTTCAGGACTGTGCACAAGAACAGAAGAAGAGAGCAGAACTGAGTGTGTACCATGAGTGTGACCAGGTGAAAAGACATGCACAGGACAGCCCTGGAAGAGAGATGTGGAAATAATTACTGGGAGGGGCTTTTAGGCACAAAATTGTGGGGCCTTCTTGGTTTCTCTCTCTCTCTCACATATATTTTATAATGCATAACATTCCTCTCGTGATAGTAAAAAACATTTAGAAAAACCAACCCTCTGGCACATCTTATGAAGGTCCAACTTACTATTTTGTTCTTAGAGAACCTTAAGTGAGGACCAAAGACATGGTAGTAAACCAGCATAATGATTATATTCCCTGGCTTTCTGTTGAAAATGACAATTTTTTCCCATTCCCTGAAACAAGTCTTGACTAACTTTGATAGTTCAGCAATTAGAACTTTGGCATACAATCTTTCTTCTTCAACTCCTATAATTAGTGGTCTCCAATTATATGAATCAATTTCAATTTCTATAAATCAGATGATTTAGAGAGAAGGCTGTTCAATTTCCTTTTCAACTGTATGGTTTCAACAGCAATAAAACTCTCAGCTTAAAATATCAGGATGCAACTCTCTCCAGAAATATTACCCAGTGGACTGAGGGCTTCTGCTGGGAGCACGGCATCTCACAGGTAGCCGTTTTTGGTCACATCACTTATCTGTCTGCTACTGAGTCCTGTTCGGTTCTTCTTCATGGGATCTGACCTCTGATTACAGATTCCTTTCCAGTCTGGGTGAATATCACTCGACCTACCTGGTCTTCTAATAGACAGACCTGGCTTGGTCCCAGATAGGTCTGTAGAATGCTAGCTAGTGTGCACATTGAGTGCCTCCTTTACTTTTAATCTTGGTCTTCACAACGTCAGCGACCTTCAAAGTTCTGCAGAGGCCTGCTCTCCGCAGAGTGATCTGGAAGGTGGCTGGACTCCCTTAAGCCCAGCTTCAGAAAGTGCCCATTACATCCAGCTACTTTGTGGGGCTCTTCTTGAATTAATTCCTGATCACTGGAATTTGGAAATGTTTTCTTTTTCTCCCTTAGTCCTTTCATGATGAGATGTGATCTCTTTCATTCCACACAGGGCAAGTCTTCTTATTAATTTTAAAGATTCAAAAAAGGAAAATCATTTAGCTATTTTTTTCAATCCAAGGGTCTCAGCAGACTCTTTCCAGTGTGGAATCACATAGAGACTTCCACGTGGAGTTCATTCTCCCCCTGTCTGAAAGGAGGAAAGCAGGGGCAGAGGGCGGGGTGGGATGTGCACACAGAATCAGTGCCGACGACGTGAGCTCTGGGCTGCAGATGTACAGCCTCCCCTGCTCCCTTCTCCCCTTGGAGGAGATAAGTGGCCAGGGCTTGTGTTTGCTGCTAATGTGGTTTTTAGCAAGATGTCTCCTTTTTGTTGGAGATTGGCCTCTGGCTTTTTATAGTACCCTTAAATTCAGCTTACGCTGAATTATTGTGGTTCTTCGCTTTATACATTACTTCCAGTTTCCACAGCATTCGAGTCTCATTAAGTGCCAGGGCTGCTAACTGAGATTTCTTGACAAATAGATCGTGGAAAATCAGGACAATGCACACTGGCCTCCCCAAGGTATCACCCAGGCCAGCCCCCTTGGAGCAGAGAGCCTCAAACCCACAGCTGAACTTCTCTTTCGGAACCTGGGGTTGCTAAGAAATGTAAAAGCAAGACTGTCTTCCAAACCTGAAAGAGGACAAGGCCCATCTCTCATGGGGGGCTCCTTTACCAGAAATGTGAAGGAAGTTGCAGCCCTGTGATGTAACATTCTGTAGCCATAAACAATCAGGTATCGAAGAATAAGTTCAAAATATACTCGTAACATTATGTTAAGAGGAAACATGGGATATGAGACTACATGGAATCTCTATTTTGTTTATTTTAAATGTATATTAATCATATTTAAATAAATAGGATAGGAAGAAAATGTAAAAGTGTTATTCATAGCCAGAGTCAGGTGGTAGAATCAGAAATGATTCTCATCTTCTTTTATTTATACCTTTCCCTATTTTCCAAATTTTCTACAGCAAATATGGAATATTTTTGTGAATAAATCAGGGAAGGTTGTTTAAGAGGCTGAAGAAGAAGAGTAAACTCCAACTTGATCTTGACCGTAGGCCGCTCCGTCCTCCGGCTGTTTCACAAGCTCTCCAGCTCGCAGGCTCTGTGATGGGCCACCTGCCTCCCACCCCACATGCCTCTCTTGAGGTCTTCTCTCCTATATACACACCTAGAATGTGTTTTAACCGGGTCAGAAGGTTTGTAAGGATCTTACTTGCCTCAAGTGAATGTGAGCCAGTGAGAAAAACCCTGATCATGGGAGGATAAAAACCACTGCGGACAATTTTTCTTTTTAACCAAGCTGACCACTTCTTAGACCAGCACACAGTATTTCTTGTTGCTGAATAATCACTATCTTTTTGTTCCTCCTTTTTTGATAAGCCGTGGAACGGTGTGACTAGAGAGAAGATCCTATTAAGCAAGTTTTCTTAAGTCAGGGCGAAAGAGTCATAAATAGTCAAAATTAGCATTTTACTGTATACAGAGCCTTTCGTCTCTGGGAGGGGTTCTGTATCATTGTGTAGATCTGCATTTTACAGATGAGAAAATACTGCTCATACCCTCGTCACTGTGGGCTCCCTTTGCCACGTAGATAACTTTGAACACGGAGATGAAGAAGCTTCTGCGCTGGCCAGCCGTGGGCTTTTCCTTCCTCCTCCCACGTGATCTTCCTGTAAGCAGGAATAAGGCACCATTGTTACTCAAAGGCCACTCGCTCCTAAGTATGTCCAAAGGCCCCCAAGTCTATGTGTGTTTTGCTGTGGTACAATACTGGGAAATGTCAAGTATTCGGGATTGCCCACTGAAGAGTTTTTATTTTGGTATAAGAAAAGAAGGACTTTTAAATTTTAAAGTGAAAAATTTGGATTTGGAAGAAAAAATGTAAAAGTTGGTAATAATGAAGACTTTGTTTGCCAGGCGCTCCAGCCCAGTGACTAAGGGCCCAGCTGCTCCTGGGGCAGAGCTGTGGTTGGGGCGTTAGCAGGGAACAGAAGTGAGAGGGCGCTGGAGACCGGGGGGTGGGTTGCAGGGGACCAGGTAAATATGCAACATCCAACCGGAAGGGTGTTTAACTATGGCTTGAGTGTCTACCAGGGCGTTTCAGAGAAGCGCAGGTGATGTGGCTTCAAGGTGACGATGCGTATCTTCCTGAGAATAAATGGTCAGTCGTGTCCTGACTCAGGGGGCAGGGTATTTTGGATAATTACCTCTCCATAATAATTTTCCTCCCCATAAACTCCTTTAAATATCATCTAAGAGAAGCACCTTTCAGAAAGACTAACACTCCGGGGGTATTGTTCCTTCAATGGCACAAGGTGTGCAAAACAAGCCAGGAGGCCTCTGATCTCCTGTTTAGCAAATTTTTCTGGGTTAAGACTGTTCTTCCAAGTTTGCTTTCCTGGGGCTTGTGAGCTTCTGCTGCAAATGACACTGTAGTGTTTGGGAGGGGGGCTGGGTGGGGAGCTCCAGAGCCCCTCTCCCGTTATCAGGTCGATACACATACCTGGTAATACAATGCCAATGCATAGCTAAAAATAGCATCCCTTTGTTGTGATCTCCCAGAACAAAGGGAAGGGACGCACAGATCAGACCCACTTCATCTGTGTCTCCTGCCCTCTCCTTCCCAGCATTCCTAAGTCAGTTTGTCTTCCCTCTCAAATGGATTTTTCATTTAAAAACAGGGGAGAATGGAAACTGGATACTGTTGAGGCCTATGTAGTAACAAGAATTCTCTTGAAATAATAGGTGCTGGAAATCTCAGTGTCAGCACTGCGTGTCCCCCAAACTGCACTGAACAGGAACGCACTACAGTGTCCAAGTGTAGGGCCCTCCTCTCCCAGGTCTGTTGGGGGAGCCCAGCATTTTTTTTAAGATGAGTGTTCTTCAGAGGTATATAAGACGTTATGCTTTTAAAAATCCCCTTAGCCCTAGTTCAACTTTATATTCCTTGATCAGTCTTGGGTTTTCATTCTGACTTTTGCTACCGTTTATTGCCCTGGATTAAGCCCCGGAACACAAGGTTTTATTTCTTTGTCCGGCTCTACTTCCCTTCGCCTTGCCCACTAACTGGCTAGATGTACAGAGGGGTGGGCACAGAGTATTGGTTGTATTTTGGGTGACGGTAGGGGTGGCAAGTTGGATCATGGAGGGACATAGAGCATTAATTAGACAGAAAGTGCTGTCTGTGCCTTATCTGCATAAAGAAAGATAAAGCCCATGTAAATGATATGTGTGTTTCCCATAATGAATGTACCCTTTCTCTCCATTTCTGTATAGTATTAGAAATTGCGTTTTTATTATAGGAGACATTGGAGGCATGCCAACAAGTTTTTCTTTTAACTTGATATTTTGGGCTCTGATCTTTGTTAGAACTACAATGGCAGGGATCTCGTACAGTCAGAGGTCATTTCTATAGCTCCTTCCCCTTCCCATCATTTCTGGGGAATGTTTGTTTTCAAAACAAAGAATTGGGTTAAAGCTTAGGTATCATATATCAGAACACATTTCAAGCCGAAATTAAGAACACTCAAACCTTCCTTTTAAAGGTCAGATATTATTTATTATTATTATAAAAATGATCTGTGATTTATGAATTTAACTTCTCATAAACCTTCTTTGTAACAGAATATGCAGTCAGAGGCTTAACATTACATTGTTTTCTTTTGACAACGTATCCACGAGACCACTGCAGCTGTTCCTTTACTCACAATAGCAGATTAATTAACACAATCATATGCTGTTGGCTCTTACTCAATGAGTGGGTCTGCAGCGGGATAGATAGGTAAATCCTTTAAATGCGGTGGAGATAAAGCATATACTATGGTAGTTTCGTTAACTAACCAGTTTTGCTTCTGACTAGCCAGCCCTATCAGGACTGGTTCACAGACCACAGACACGGTGAGCTTGAATTTCAGTCAGCCACACCTATTTCAGCGCCATAATGCCCAACATTTGCAAGACACAAATATGTAAAAGCAGAAGACCTCTCAGAAATCAGCAGCTTTGGTTAAAATAGCAGTCAGTCTGCCGCCAGCATTTTGAGTCTGCAGTATTTTTTTAAAGTTCAATCATTGCTTTCCTTAAATATCTCCCTTGCTATTACTCACTTTTTTTCTTTTTTCTTTTTTTTATTTTTTTTTTTTTTTTTTTTTTTTTGCCCATCCCTCAGTGCAAATAGTTCTGGGCAGCCGTCACGACTTTGGTTTCTAAGTACCAGAAGATTTTTCTCTTCTGTATACGTACTAATGAAAATGTGTGTAACTAAACCTCCCCTCCCTGCCCAGTTACCAGTCACGAGTAAGTATTTATTGGCAACTTTAGCTGACATTTTAGTCAACGTCAGACCTTTGTTAGAGAAAATGTAAGGCTTTGCTTTAGAAACAGACATGCCCATGTTAAGAACGAGGTAACCAGGCAGTGGGCTTAATAGAATTTCCTTCAGACTTTTCTCTAATGTCTATTACATATGCAACACTAATTTACTTTTTGTTGTTTTACTTAGCACAGAAATTGAAAATGTGACAAGCTTTGCTGGATTAAAAGGCCCATTTTTTAGAGACATAGACCAAGAGAAACAAGAAAAACAAATCCATAATTTGGAACCTTTTAGAGCATCCAGGTGGTAGAAATTCAAACTCTCACATCACTGGCTACCTTTGCGGTAGGACTGAGTTATTTGAAAGCATCCCTGTCCTTCAGAAATAGATCAGAGTTTGGCCACGTTTGGTCATAGAAGTCCTGGATGCTTTGGGAAGAACAATACATTATGGTGGTGAAGTCTCTTAAAGTACTCTTAGTGGTCGTTCCCCAGCACCAGGTCCTGGCTGAGCAGTCCCTCTCGGCTCCATGAAATTCCAGATGCTGTGCATCAGGCAGAAGTGATATGCTAAACATCTCTGTTATTGGATGAGCTCCGGTTTCCTGTGATTCTCCTCATACCTGTGGAGTTTGCAGCTCTTCCCAGACCCACAGAGGGAACTGCACAGAAAGAAGGCATTAGAGTTGCTCTGTCTACCTCCTCATCCTCACTCTTTCTCCCTATTTAGCTTTGTTGCTAAAATAAAAAACTCTTTAAAAAAAAAAAAAAAGGTCTGGTACACTTGGATAATTAGTTGTATACAGAAGCATTGTTTAGAAAAATCTGAATATTTGATTCCGAATTGAGGACAGAATTGGCTTGGAAATCTGCACAGACAGAGAAGCAGGGACGGCTGGTAGATCCCTGGGAGGAGCAGTTATGACTGTACCATTAAAGCTAAATGTCAGTGTCCCAACAAATGCACGGTTTGTACCATGGGGCAGCTGTTGTCCCCGGGCGCCCTGGACTCCTTGCGAAGTCACAGGCCTCTTTCTCTGCCTTGAAGTTTCATGTGGTGCTTTCTATTTTTCAAGTTGTATTTTGAAGTCTTCGGGGCAAGACTGGAGTGAATCTGCCGTCTGGAGAGTGTGGCAATTGACCTGGTGGCTTCTAAGGGGCAGGCAGTGGTGATGCTTCTGACTCATCCCATGCGGACTCTGGGCTCGGTTTCTAGGAGTGGGATGGCTCCAACTGCCTCTCCACCCTTTCTTCCCTCCATCCTTCCATCTAACCCACCGCACAAGGGCAGGCAGAGCCCAGAGTCAGTCCTAGAGCCTTTTTAAGGATCTTCTTTCAGAGCTCAAAGAGACCCCTTCAACAGTACCCCGCCAAACATGGGGGAATGGGTTTTATGGATGTTTCCTGTGATTACACATTATGGCCAAAAACTGTTCAGCAGGTGAGATTGTGAGTCAGGCCAAAATCCAGAAGACGTTGGTCCTGACTCAGGGTTTTTTTTTTTTTTTTTTTGGTAGTATTTGGGGCACTGGGTAAACTAGGCAAATTCTTTGTACTTCCTGTATAATTTAATTGAGCTTACTGTTTGCCATGCTTCCTCATAGAAGGAGGTAAGAATCAAGTGAGATCTCGGCTGTATCGTGTAGGTAATGTTGTGTGAGATGCTGAGTGAAGACTTTCTGGCAGTTCAAAGAAGGTAATGAGCTCCAGGAAGAGGAGGAAGTTTCGTCTGCTTGCTGTGTTCCCTATGGTACTTAGCATTCAGTAACGTTTGTGGGGTAAGTGAATGAGCAGACAGTGGTAGGATCCTGGGCTGTACTAGGAATTGAGGATGGGGAAGGGGTCTGGAAGGAAACTAAGCTAGTCTCTGAACAAACAAGTAGGTGCACTGACGTATCCAGTGGAGAGAGAGGCAGTTGTTTATAAAAATCATAGAATCATGATGGGGAGATAAAATGCAAATACCTTCTTCCACAGGTGGGGCAGAAGGGACCTGCCCAAGGTTGCACAGCCAAGAGGAACTTGGGACCAGCTTCCTGACTCAGTCTCAGACCAGGGTGCTTTTCATGGGGGGGGGGCCTCTGATCGAATAAAATCCCCTTGGCTCCGAGGGTCCAGTCAGGGTGGGAAGCAGTTCACTGTTGAGGCAGTGGGTGGGGTCATAGTAAGGAAGGAAGCGTGTGTGCTCATGGAAGCAAGACATGAAGCAGAAGAAGTTACAGCCGGAGACTCCCATTGAGGTGGGGCACAGGGGGGCCCACCTGTGTCGGTGATGGTTTCAGCAATGGGTAGTGCACTTTACCTTTGGAAGGGCAGACAAAAGCATCAGAAATTGCAGTAATAATTTTGTTATTATTGACAAGCCGTTGACTGACCATAGCTTCCTTAATGATGCAAGATGCTGTCAGTGTCTGGCACATAGTAGGGACTCAGTAAATATTTGGTGGATGAACTTATTGAGGGCAGGAATGTGCACTTTCCTGAGGCTCCTTGGGATCTAGTTTCCAGGTGTAAGGAGAACCTGGGGCTTGGATCACCTTTCCTGCAGTTTCTCCTGCTCCTTGCCCCATACTCTGCACCCATGTGAAGGGCCCTGGGCCATCCTGGGAATATCTTAGCCCCTTTACACCCTCTGTTCCCTCTCTCTCGAATGTCCTCTGCCTTCCTGACTTGTTAAACTTCTACCCATCTTTTAAGGCTTAGCTGGATTGCCACCTCTTCCGTGAAGCTCTCCGTCATTGCCCCATTCCCCACCAGCCTACATGTCATTCCTAGGAATGCCCATGGTTCTTCACAAACATCTCTTTAGGCTCTTAGTGTTTCCTCCTTGAGGTGGGGAAGGGGGACGTCTAATGGTCCATATACTGGGCAATAAGCTGCGGTTTGATTAATACCAGCACAGGGAACTGCACAGAATGGGTGTGAGTGAAACATTTGTTGACTGAATGAACAAAACCCTCACTGCATTGCTCTGGGAACTGCAGGTGTGGGGAAGGCAGCAGGGACAGTTAAGGGGTCGTAAACAACATTTGGGAGGCAAAAGAGTAGAGATGGGAGCTCAGAGGACACAGTTCCGGGCCCTCTGAATGCGCTAGGTGCTCAACGTCTCTGTGGATACCCGTGGCAGAGACTGTCCCAGGCTGGCCCCAGAGCAGGTGCTTTCCTTATGGGTGTGCCGGACCACCATGGGAGTGGGGAGCTGTCCTGCCATTATTCTGTGTAACATGATGCTGGTGGAGCCTCCTTCCATGTTAGGGTGTGGGTGAGTGAGTTCTGCCCCCAAAAGGCACAGCCTCAGCCCCGGAGCAATGAGCCAGGAGCCCTCTGGGGGGAACTCGGCTCAGAGGCTTAAATGCCCTTTCTAAGGCGGGGGATTATTGGTCAAATAGGTAAACATAGTGGCAATCCTACCCCTCCCATCTCTCTCCTTAAATGCCAGGGAAGGAGCGTCTGCAGGTGCTGACACACAGGCACTGAGAGACACTGGCAGCCCCAGTGCCCATCGGTTGTGGATGTGCCCCCGGGTGTGTGTATTTAAGAGGCACCGTGAATGGCCTGAGTCATCGATGATGCTCTTGAATGGCAAATTGGTCAGAGTTCCACAATGGTAATGATCACTCTGCCGGTGACCTTTCTAGTGCATTTACATTTTATCACAACATGCATAAGCCACCCCTAGGCTTCCCATTGGCTGGGTCATTCCTTATGCACAATAACCCAGCAGGCAGGGGACGCATCCCCCGTGGATGAGAGAGGGGCAGCTTCTGACACATCTCGCTCTATTGTCACATGGTAATCTTTATCACCAAAGGAGACTTTTGAATTAACCCCACGTTTTTTTCCTTTTTTTAGAAAAAGTGAAGGCACTCAAGTGTGACTTTGCATCCCTCATTTTCACGGAGCCATAGATGAAGCCCTGGGCTCAGTGCCCTCCTGCCCTGTGCCTTGTGTGGGGCTTGATTTGGGTGGCCTGAAACAGGAAAGCAAGAGGGTGGTCCGGGACAGGCCACAGGACGCTGTGTTAGGCGGGGCCGTTGCATTTTAAGACACTGCTTTCCAAAAGGAAGCCACTTCAGTGCTGCGTGTGAGAGTGAGTTTGAGGGTGGGGTTGTGGTTACGTGTGTGTGTGTGTGTGTGTGTGTGTGTGTGCATTCCCGTTTGTCATGCAGAAACTCGACACAGGAGATCTAAGCAGGGGTCAGAATCCATGGACACTCCCAGAAGCCTCACTTACTGAATTTACAGCTGTGTCCCCGTCAGCTGTATGTAGTCCGTTTGGTGTGTGCCCCCAGTTCTCGTTTCCTTGTGTATTTTGAATGACAGAAGAAATTGCTTTCCTCTTCGGCTTATAGGAAAACATTAACTGCTGAGGAGAAAGATGAAAGGATAAGAAATAGGAAGTTGAGTGGCTGCCACGTCCCGCGGTCTGGGTCCTTTGGATGAGGTGGGTGTTGGGCTCCCATGTCACAGAGGGGAGCACGAGGTTCAGGGCGGTCAGGTCCCACAGTGAGACCCCCAGGTCCGCCGCTGCCGGCTGCGGGGCACTCTGCTCGCTGGGGATGCGAGCGGAGAGCCGGCCACTCGGGTTCCAGCCGGCTCCATGCCGTTCAGCTGAGTCGTCATTGCTGCTTTCATTGGCGCCTTTAGGTTACAGTGCCAAGAATAAAAATAAGCCTGGCTATTTTCACTCGTAGTTGGTACTTCTTTTTTCTTCTTCTTCTTTTTTTTCTTGAATGCTGTTGAAACAGAATTCTAATTTTTACTTAAAATGTGTAATCTTAATAAATTGCTACATTATTGCATGTTGCTTGATGTATTTAAAGACCACCTCTTTTCCCAGAAGAGCTCATCTCCAATTATATAATCACAATCAATAGAAAAACATGTTTCTATATACAGTATCTGTGCATTTTTTGAGGGCCTGTCTGTTCAGATAAAAGACACATAGCTCTGTGTAAGTACATGTATATATGTGTGGACTGCTAGAAAGTCACAGTGCTTTAATAAGATGACTTTATATCTTGTCTTCACACATCCAGATCTTAGACTTTACATCAAACTTACTTACACATCATGTGCCTTACACATTTTTAAAGTTTCATGTGATTATCTTAATGTTGCAAAGCAGTCATTTGACTTCTCCAGATATATGTCCTCTGTTAGCTCTCCTTGACTTGAAGCCTGAGAGGAGAAAGGTCTTTGGAGACTCAGATTCTTCTTGGCCTTGGATAACGCACACTCAGCAAGAGCTTGGTGGAAGTCCGTGCCCAGGAGCTGCACTGGGCAGGAGTGAAGGAAGGGTGGTGGGCAGAGTGAAGATAAGGTAAAGCATCCCTCCTCTGGCTGACCACAGAGGTACCCATGGGTCCAAGTGTGCAGACCCCCTCACTGTGGGTCTTCAGAATCCAAAGCCAAGGTGGGATTCCTTCTAGAAGTACTCCCAAGCCCACCTTTTGGGGCCAGCTGATTTTACCCAAGCAGCTAATGTCATGGACCAAATGTTTGGGTCCCCTCAGGTTTCATATGTTGCAGTCTAATCTCCAGTATGATGGTATTTGGAGGTGGGGCCTTTGGGAGGTAATTAGGTTGTGAGGGTGGCATCCTCATGAATGGGATTAGTGCCCTTTTAAGAAGCCAGGAATCTAGCTTTCTCCTTTTCCACCACTTGAAGATACAAGAAGGCAGCCCTCTGCAAGCCAAGAAGTAGGCTCTCACCAGAACCTGACTGTGCTGGCGCCCTGATCTTGGACTTCCAGGCTTCAGAACTGTGAGAAATAAATTTCTGTTGTTGATAAGCCACCCAGTTTATGGTATTTTGTTATAGCAGCCCCAGCTAAGACAGCTAATGTTTCTCTACAGAGTTTCATAGATTATTTAAAATCATTTCCCTTGGTGCAGATGTTTTCTTGGGGTGAACTCAAATTCCAGTTAATATCACAGCCTCAGGAAAGGCTGCTCCTTGTAGGCCTGGTAATGGCTCTAACAACACAAGTCTTCCCCTTCTCTGAGAATCTCAGCGAGATACAGAAACAGTGGGATGGGTCTCAGAGGGATGGCACGGGCCTTGGGTTCTGATCCCAGCAGTGCCATCACCTTACTGTGGGCCTGTCTCACTCAGACCCTTGGTTCTTCCACCTGCACAATGGGAGTGTTCCCAGCTGTGGTCTGAGCTCCCCCGGCTTTGAACTTTATTGCCCCTCCTCTTGGTGCTTTGGGCTCTATTCAGGATGTGTCACCAAAGGTTCAGCCTTTCGCCCTGGGTCACGTCTCAGATGCAAAAAGTGGGTATTAGGGGCAGATTATTTACTTTATGAAAAGTTTCCCACCCTCCCTCATACCTTACTCAAGGGATTATCCATTGAATACTAATAACAACAACAGCCACTATTCATATTTCCTGAAAGCTTAATACGCGCCAGATAGCGTGCCAAGCCCTATGGGTGTTTTGTCTCATGTGCTCCACAAAGCTTCCCTAAGCGGTAAGCGTCACTGTTGTCACTCCCAGTTCATGCGAAAGGAAGCTGAGGCTTCAAGAAGTTAAAAGTTAAAAGCTAACGGCAGCCACTCGATTCAACCTGGGATTATCTGACATCAGGCTCTTAACCAGTATGCACACCGCACAGAGCTTCATAGTGTTTTTGCTCCTGGGTTCCTCCTTCCTGTCTTTGCTGGCACTGTGGGTTGCATTTCACTTTTTTATGTGTTGGTTTACCCTGTCATACTTAAACCCTTCTCATGGACCTGGACCCTGTCTCCTCTATCATCTGAGAAATCAGGAGCTCATTTTATAAAAGTAAAGTGTTTGAAGAGCCTGCTTCTTGAGGACCAGTCAATACTGAGGATAACATATCCCTAAAACACTTGTGTAAGTCAGTGGGAAAATAGAATTTGATTCACAATAATTCTGTGTCTTGCGCAGACCTTCTGAGGATCCCCCCCCAGTGACATCTTATTTGGTTTCAGATCCTTCAGGGAAGTCATTTGTACACTGGGATCACAGAGGTGTGGGTCCAGGGGAGATACCTTGAGACTGCTGAGGGTTTTGGGGAAAGTGAAGTCTAGAAGGGTTGAATTTATTCAGTAACTAGACAATAATATTTCAGCTCCAGTTGACATCTCCAGATCTTTGCCTGAAGGACCCACCTGGCCAAATGCCTTGGGTGTTATATACGCTGCAGGGAGAAGAGAGCCACTTCCCTTGAGCCATACGCAGGTGAAGGTTGGCTAGTTTCAGTGGGAGGCTAAATGAGAAGAGGCTACAAGTTAAATTCCAACACAGAGAGCCAGCTCCTGGTGGTGGGTGGGTCTGCATCCTCTGGAACATGGGCAGGACTGGTGCGAATGCAGGTAGGAAGGGTTTTCTTTAGCTAGCACCAGGGAGAGTAGAGTAGATACCCTTAAACTTGGGGTAAGGGTGGTCAAGGGTTGAGGTCCCCCATGGGAGATGGTGCGTGGTAAAAGAGATCAAACTGTGAACAGCCAGGCCAAGTCCACCAAAGGGGGAGAGGGCAAACTTGGCTGAACCTTCTCTGGAGAGCAGCCAGGAGGTCTCATGGGAGAGGCTCCTCATCACATCATAGTTAGCTGACAAGGACCCAGGTCTTCTCAAGATATTTTATGTTCTTAGGAAAAAGGACAGGATGTGAAATGTACCTATTGCCCCTAAAGCAGACGGAGAGGGTGTAGGCTAAACAGCAGAATTCTGTATCTATGGGTATCATGCAGCAAAGGAGTAAGAGACATTGGTGTAAAATCCCTGGGGTGAGTGAATGAGTTTAGGGACGTGGAACACTCTTTTTTTTTTTTTTTTAACTAGACTTCTAACTCACTCTTTAGGCCAAGAAGAAAATGTAAGTATTTTTGTAATTGTGGAGGAGGGGATGCCCTTGCTAATCATAACATCAGAGCCAGAAACTCTGAGAGTAAAGGTTTGCAGATTTTACCTCTTCTTCACTTAGCATAGTACTGGCAAATTATAGTACTCAATAAATCTTAGTTGAATGAATTTAACTGCATAAAAATTAAATACTTCTAAGCAGTGTGCATGCCCACGCGTGCATGTGCACGCACAGACACACATACACAAATATCTCTCAGACCATAAAGTGCAAAAGACGACATGTGAAAAAATATTTGCTACCTATGTGATAGACAAAGGGTTAATATTCCTGGTACAAACCAAAAAGCTCTTGCAAATCAATATGGAAAAGACAAATCCTCCAATAGAAAAGTGGTCAAAGGACATGAGCAGGCAATTCAGAGAAGAAGACATACAAATGGTCAATAATCAAAGAACAGTAAAGGAAATCTTTGCAGCCATTAAATATGTGAGGCTGACCTGTATTTACTGACTTGGAAAGATGCCCACGACATATTGTTGAATGAAAAGTGGGCTACAAAACAGCAGGTAGACTATGATTCCATTTATGGAAAATTATGAGAGTATCTTCATCCACATCCTTTGTGCAAATAATAGAAATGTTCTCAAAGTTGCTTTAGCAAAAAAGGAGAATTTGAGGAATACAGGTGCCCCTCATCATCCCCTTGCCAGGTCGGCAGAACATGGCCTCACCATGTGTGGACTGGGGTCAGGTACCTGTGGGCATCTGTGGGCAGAGAGACGGCCACTTTCCCATCCTCCACTCCCTGGGCCAAAGGATCCCATACCTCTCATCTCCCTGTTTTTTGGCTTCTCTTTCTTTCTCTGCAGGCCAACTGGGCAGTGAGATTGAGGATAATTTGTATTAATGTAAAAATATATTTCTGTGTCAGGATTTTTTTTTTGGTAATGAACACATATTATTTTTAAATTTAGGAAAAAGTCTATTTTTTAATTTTTAAAGCTAAAAGAAAATCCAGTTAGGGAATTTGACTGATAAGGATATTCTTTAATATTAATTTAATATTCTTTGTGTAGAGGGAGTTCCTACAAATCAATAACAAAGATAATACCCCAACCAAAAGAAAAAAAATGCCCACCTAAGAGCCCTGACTTAGTGTTTACTATGTGTCAGGAAGTGAACAAAACATTCTACAAGCGTTGCCTCTCCACAGCTTTATAAGGTACATACTGTCTCTTCCCTCCCTTCCTCTTTTCTTCCAGCAAATATCCACTGAATATCTGCATTCTGGCAGTTGTGTTCTAGGCTCCACAGATACGGATGCTGCCTTCACAGAGATTACATCTCTATTGTTATTTCCACTTTGCCGCTGAGGCTGAGACTTAAAGAAGTCCTAACCAGTGTGCTGTTTCTAACGAGGATGTTACAGAATCCTCAAAGTTAGGAACCTGCGGGTCCCAGAAGAAGAAAACAAATGGCCAATAAATGTATGAAAATATTTTAACCTGATTAGCAATCAAAGAAAACAGTTAAAAATAGTTTTGGTTTATATATTTATGCATTTGCTCCTCAGACTGTCAAAGATTTATGAGACTGGTAACAATGAGTATTTTCTGTAGGGTTGGGAGAAATCACTCTTTAGTCTGCCAGTAGGTGTTTATATTTACACAAAGTTTCTAGAGAGTAATTAGGCAAACATGTCCAAGCCCCCCAAATAAATGTCTACTCATTGTCTTAGTAATTCTTCTTTTATGAAATTACTAATATATATCAGGAAAGATTAAGCTATCTATCTATCCATCTAATCTCAGATATCAGATAATCAAAGATGTTTGACCAAGTATATTTATTGCAGCTCAGTTTATAATGGTCAAATTTTGGAAACAATTTAAGTGCACTTCAAAAAGGAATTGGCTAAGGAAACTATGATTCTCTTACTATGGAATCCTGTGCGGTTGTTGAAAATGATAGCATAGGTTTGTATTTTTGACTTGCAAAGATACTTATAATATGTTATGAAGTGACAAAAGCAGATTACAAAGCCAATTTGTATAATATGATCTTCTGTGGGATTTTTTTTGGTAAAAATGAAAATATATTTAAATATGCATCTTTTCATACAAAATTCTGAAAGGATGTAAAACAAAACATTAAGAGTGATTGTCTCAGGGTCTAGCACTAAGACTGACATTTCCCTTCCTTACATATATCTTTGGTTTATAACCTTTTGCAATTATCGTGTATTAGTTTTAGGGTCAGGTAAAACCAAAGCCAAACAAGGAAGCTACTCCTGTTGTAGGTAAACCCGTTGTGGATAATCCTTGGCCAGCCCTGAGGACCAGCCCCAAGGGAAGGGCCCACCTCTGCCGCTTTGGTCTGTGGGGCTGGGCCCTGCCTCTCCCCGACCTCAGACCAGATGCCTCACAAGGCAGGTCTCTCTCCAGTGGGAACCTCCCCTCACATCAGCACAACTGGGGGCCGGAGAAATCTGCTGAAGAACCAAACATGAACGTGAACCTGGGGAAGGCCCCCGCGGCAAAGGGTTTGTTGCCTGTGGCCCTGCTAGTTAAGTAGTCTCAGAGGTGTTTTTTCAAGAATCAGGATCAAAGGAGACACGCATCATTTGAAGGGAACTAGAGAGGCAACTTCCGGGACATTGGGAGGGAAAAGGCATCAAGCAGGGGAGGGGAAGCGACCTCACGGGGGTGGAGGGCACAGCTTCTAGGCCAGGCTTTTCTTCCGCTTATGGAGAGCAAACAAGGTAAATATAACACAGTATCTTACAAAACATAAAGATAAAACAAAGTGAAATAATTAATGGAAAGAAAATTGACAAAAATAGATTAAAAAATTGAGAACAATTTAAAAGTTGGAGTAGGGAAAGTTGAGAAAGATACTATGAAAAATAACAGGATTTAAAATAACTAGTTAGTAAGACAATAGACATTTTTAAAAACAAAATACCCAACTTAGAATAAAGAGGGCCAGAATCTACAGATTTAAAAGAGGTAAAACTTGACAGAGCTAAAGTTTTAAAGTGTAAAGAACAGTGACAAAGGATTTAAGAAAACATATTTAAAAGGTACTACAAAGAGAAATAAAAGATTAGAAAGAGGAAGGTTGAAAGATTAATAGAGAATAAGACAAAGGAGAAACCATCTAAGCACCTTAAGTCAGAGGAAGGTAAAATTATACCAAATATGAATACTTAAGGCTAAAGTGTTATGACTATTTTTACCCAGTAGGTGAAAATAGCAAGAGAAAAACAGGCAGATAGCCCAAGTGTTTGAAGGGGTTGTCTGCTTTATGATCCCAGAATAGCTTGCTTTTCCCCTTTGTAGATATTATCAGTGCCCCATTTAGTTATCTGGGTAATTTTTGGATTAATGTCTTTATTCATCCATGAGACTGCAAGATCCACGAGGGCAGGAGCTCTGTCTGTTTTGCTTTCCAGCACCTTCTTAGCCCCTGGAGGGTGAGAAATGGTACATACTTCCTGATTAGATGAGTGAAAGGGTGAAGCCTCTCCCATAGCTTGTCCTCAGGGAAGAGGGCCTACAGCAGCCCCAACCTTCTGGACAGGGAAGTGCCCAGCAAAGGGGCCGGCCTTCAGCTCCACCTGCAAACTGAACCCTCCCAGGGCTACAGACCTAGCCAAGCCCCAGGTGACTGCTGGCCCCAGAGCCCTTTGCTCGCCATTCACTGACCACCCAGGGAAGTCCAGGGTATTAGGTATGGCCCCCAGCCTCCAGAAGCTTGTGGTGAGAAGGTGCACCACGCAGAAAGCCACACTCTGGGCGTGGAGTGGCACCCTCGGACTGCAATTAAAGACCCCCGGCTGGCCTGGCAAGCTTCTGGAAGGGAGGCCCATCACAGCTGTGGCTGTGAGGATGGGTACCGGGGCCTTTCTTTCCATCACTCTTCTTACCGTCTATGTCTGAGAGTCCAGCAGCCTGGGGTGTGACTGGGAGCTGGTAGAAGCACTGGGGCCCCATTCTGCTGGAAGGAAAACTGAGTTCCACATTAAGTTTGCCCAAGGAAGCTTCATTAGGTATGCCATAGCATGGTGGAAAACCATGGACGTGAGGCTGCTCTGATTTAATTATACAGGATGTGAGGCTGTGTGAGTCTTCGCAGCCCGCAGGAAAGACTAGAGGTGGCTGAGGCAGGCCAGGAGGAGAAGAGGGCACTGTCCCGATGTGTGAGTGGTGTGTGCAAAGCAGTGTCCCCCCTGGCTTTGAAAGGATAAAACGCCCTCGCTGAAAGAGAGAGGTGAGGCTGGCTCGAAGAATCAGCTCCTATCAATCCCTTTTTAATACTTATCGTAACATTCAGCAAACAAGAAAATAATTGTGCCCTTCCTCAGTGACTGAATTTGTGGGTGTGGGGCTGTGTGCTGTGATCTTTAATGACTGGATTACAGTCCCTTCCCAAGTAACGGAACCCAGAAGGGCAAAACCTGCCAGATGAGTTGCTGATCTGA